>NC_045964.1:10000999-10063192 GCF_010909765.2 Amblyraja radiata | reverse complement strand
GTCAAGAAGGCCCACAGCAACGACTGTTCTTCCTGAGGACATTAAAAAAGAACTGGTCTGCCCCAACAGCTGCTGACAACGTTTCTACCGCTGCACCACAGAGAGCATACTAACGTTATGGCATCTCTGTGTGGTATCTCAGCTGCACGGAGGCGGAGAGGAGAGCTCTTCAGCGCGTCGTCAACAGAGCGCAGCGGATCATCGGGACAGAGCTACCAGCCTTGGAGGGCATCTACCACACGCGGTGCATCAGGAAGGCCCTCAGCATCCATAAGGACTCATCACACCCCTGCCAGGTCTGTTTCAACTACTTCCCTCCGGCAGACGTTACAAGGCCTTCTACGCCCCGAACCTCAGACTCAGGAACAGTTTTATCCAAGAGCTATAGCGGCTTGAACCGGCCCTAATGAGTGCCCCCCACCCACCCCCTTTGGACAGTCTCCCTCAGAGGTCACGTCAATCAATTCAGCTTGCTTATTTATGTATTGTATTTATTTACCTTTCTTGTACATCAGTGGAGCTGCACACTAAATCTCGTTGCACTGACGTGCAATGACAATAAAAGATATTATTATTATTATTATATTCAACCAATTTCACCTCTGTTGTAAAACTCTGTTTTTTAAAAAATAAGTTTGGTATTTTAGGGGATTATATTAACATCTACTTTTAAACTTCGAGATATAAACCAGTGACTTATAGACAAGGATATGAGGCATCATGTTTACCCTCAACTCTGGAAAGTCATTATTCCGATCGATATCCTGGGCCTTGGGACGAGGTGATCTTGGCAGAATTTCTGAACCATCTGTCGAAGCTATTAGAAGAGAAATGAAAAGAACATAGTTATTACTTGAATTTAAAGTTTCATTCGTTCATCCACATAAATGGAAATCGCGATAAAAGGAAAAAAAGAGAAATACAGCAGATTGCAAGAACTATGCAATTCTGCTTCGATTTTCCTTGCTGAATGCGTAAGATTATCCTTAATATTCAAGTGGTAAAGATGGAAGCGTAACTTGCTGTATAATCAACCAGGTCTCCAGTGATGAAGAGAAACAATGAGCTTGTCACTTACTGATGTACAAAATTCGATGGGGTTGTCAGTAGGCTGGAGGAAGATTTATGAAAGCCTCAAGGGGATACAGACAAGCTGAGTGAGTGGGCAAGAACACGTCAGATGCAATATAATGAGGACAAATCTAAGTTATACACTTTGGTGCCCAAAACAGAAAAACAGAGTATTTTTAAATTGAGAGATCGGGCAATGTTGACGTTCATGGGGATCATTGCGCACAAATCACTGAAAGTCAATAGCAGTACAGCAGATGATTAGGGAAGGAAATTGTTGGTTGCCTTGTATTGAGAGGATGCATGTACAGGAGTAAAGATGCCTTACTACAATTATATAGTGCTTTGTTGAGATTGCACCTGGAGTACTGTGTATAATTTTGTCTCCTTTACTTAGAATACACAGAGATTGCAGCAAAAATGTACAGTATGACCCAGGAATAGGGGGGTTTGCTGTACAGAGAGCAGACTCAGCCAAAATGGTCTTTTTTGTGGGCTGTGATGGTATCTCATTGACATTCATAAAGGGCTCCACAAGCTGGATGGAGGAAGAATGTTTCCCTGTTAATGAGTCTAGGGTCAGAGGTCACTGTGTCAGGATATCGAGGAGGCCATTTGAACTGAGATGAGGAGAAATGTATTCATTCAGATGATGAAGAAACTTTGTAATTCTCTACCCCAGAGCTGTGGAAGCTTAATCACCGAGGTTGTTCAACATACACATCAATAGATTGCTGGGTATTAAAAGAGAATTAAGGGATATGGAGACAATGCTATAAAATGGTGCTGGTAGAAGATCAGCCATGACTTTAGTGAATGGCAAAGCAGATTGATTGGGACAAATGACCTACTTAATTATTAAGTAGGCAAGATTATTTCTTAATTACACCTGTTCTTCCTCAGCCAAATTAAGAAGGCATTGGCAAATAAATGGCCTCACAATAGATCTCAATCACCTCATCTGTTAAAGACTTCAGGTTTATAGTTTTGTTCAAGTAAATCACTCGAGTGCTAGCACCAGAAGGCAGCAATGAAACCGTTCTCTCTAATGGGAGATGGGAGCTAGAGACCATGGTGAGAAAACTGTTTTGGAAAGTGCTTTTTGCCACATTCCACTTTAAAAACAGTTTAGTTAGTAATGGGCCTTTTGGCCCACCGTGTCGCACTGTCAAGCGATCCCTGCACATTAACACTATCCTACACACCTAGGGACAATTTACATTTATACCAAGCCAATAAACCTGGAGTGTTTAGCCAAAGCCAAAACCTACGGCTTTGGAGTACGTGAGGAAACCGAAGATCTGGGAGAAACCACGCAGTCACAGGGAGAAGTACAAACTCCGTACAGACAGCACTCGTAGTCAGGATCAAACTCAGGACTCCAGTGCTGCAAACGCTGTAAGACAGCAACTCAACTGCTGCATCACCATGCTGCCAGTTTAGTTCACAAACTTAGCAGCATGGTGCCTTAGCTATAGAGCTACTGTCTTACAGTGCCAGAGACCAGCAACATGGATAGGCATGAATGCAATTTCTATTATTCTTTCCACTTCCAAACAAAAATGTTGTTGGATTATTCAGCGTATGATCCAACCTCGTGAGACCAAGCGCAGTTTGGCGATCACTTCGCACAACACCTCCACTTCAGTTCGCAATAACGAACCTGATCTCCCGGTGGCTCACACTTCAACTCCCCCTCCCATTCCAAATCTGACCTTTCTGCCCTAGGCCTCTAGGCCAGAAGTGAGGCCCACCGCATATTGGAGGAACGACACCTCCATACTTTGCTTGGGTCGTTTGCACCCCAGTGGTATGAACATGGCTTCTCTAATTTCAGGTAGTCGTTTGCTTTCACCCCTCCATCCCTCCCATTTCCAGCTCTCCCACAGCCTACTGTCTCCGCATCTTCCTTTCTTTTTCCCGTCATCTCCCCCCCCTCCCCCGCCATCAATCTGATGAAGGGTCTCGACCCGAAACGTCGCCTTTTCCTTCGCTCCATAGGTGCTGCCTCCCCACATGATTTTATCCAGCTTTTTTGCTAACCAATGGGATCTCACCACTGGCCCATATCTTCCCATCTCCTCCCATCAGCTTTCCAGAGACTGCTCACTCCGTAACTCCCTGGCCAATTCGTCGCTTCCACCCAAACCACCCCCTCTCTCTGGCACTTTCTCTTGCAACCGCAGGAAATGCTACACTTGTCGCTTTACCTCACCCTTGAATCCATTCAAGGACCAAGCAGTCTTTCCAGGTGCGGCAGAGGTTCACCTGCACCTCCTCCAACCTCATCTATTGCATCCGCTGCTCTAGGTGTCAGCTGCTCTACATCGGTGAGACCAAGCGTAGGCTTGGCGATCGCTTCGACCCAACACCTCCGCTCGGTTCGCAATAACCAACCTATCTCCCGGTGGTTCAGCACTTCAACTCCCCTCCCATTCCGAATCTGACCTTTCTGTCCTGGGCCTCCTCCATGGCCAGAGTGAGGCCCACCGTAAATTGGAGGAGCAGCACCTCAATATTTGCTTGGGCAGTTTACACCCCAGCGGTATGAACATTGACTTCTCCAATTTCAGGTAGTCCTTGCTTTCTCCTCCCTTCCCAGCTCTCCCTCAGCCCACTGCCTCCGCCTCTTCCTTCTCCTTTCCCGTCCCCCTCCCCCCATCCTCACATCAGTCTGAAGAAGGGTCTCGACCCGAAAAGTCGCCTATTTCCTTCGCTCCATAGATGCTGCCTCACCCGCTGAGTTTCTCCAGCATTTTTGTCTACCCATTCACACAGTTCTGTTATCCCACTTTCTCACTCACTCCCTACACATGAGGGCAATTTTACAGAGGACAAGGTTAATCCTTACAAAGCCAATGCGTCTTGGGCTGTGGGAGGAAACCCACACGCTTGCAGGGAGAATGTGCAAATTCAACAGAGACAGTGCCCGAGGACAGGATCGAACACAGATCTCTAGCGTGTGAGGCAGCAAGTCTACCAGCTGGGCCACTATATTTTGTTTTCCAACACACAAAAAAAATATTCGTTTGATAACTTTGGTTACTAAAAAATTAAACTATCCATTTTCAGTCTTAAATCTCCAAGTGACGCTGTGTCCCCCTTTACAGCTACTGTATGCTTTAATTCAGTTCAAGACTATGGGGCAGTACATTGGCCATAAAGTTGCTGCCTAAAAGTGCCAGAGACCCGGAATTGATCCTGAATATGGGTGCTGTCTGTATGGAGGTTGCTCCTTTTCCCTTTGATCACATGGGTTTTCTCCGGCTGCTCTTATTTCCTTCCACATCCCAAAGGTGTGTCGGAACCTTTTTCAGACCCAACCCAAAACTAATATTTTCCATTTGTCCAGAGATTCTGTCTGACCTGTTGAGTTACTCCAGCTTTTTGTGTCATCTTCAGTTTAAACCAGCATCTGCAGTCCTTCCTACACACACGATACTATACAATAGAACTTATTAATCCCAGGAGGGAAATTGCGTGTGTGTGTATGTGTGTATGTGTATTACACACACACACACACACATTCTCTTATGAATAAACACTCTTGACTTGCGTCACTAATGTGTGGGATAGAACTAGTGCAGGGGTGATGGCGTGAACTCGGTGGGCCGAAGGGCCTGTTTCCATGCTGTATCTTTAAATTAAACTAAAAACACTAAAACCAGAGGGAGTCTAAAGGAGGGTCTCTACCCGAAACGTCACCCAATTTTGTATATCCAGAGTTGCTGGCTGCTCCATGGAGTTCCCCCGCACAATTAAAGCATGGAATAGTCTTCACCCTACCATAGTTACGCAACCAGACGCACCTACATTTAAGGTAACTCTTTTTTCCCCAAGAACCCTTTTTTGCTTAAGTCCGAGTCAGAGTTTTATTGTCATGTGTCCCAGATAGGACAATGAAATTCTTGCTTGCTGCAGCACAACAGAATGTGTAAACATAATACAGAACAGGGGATAAAAGTTCAGTGTGTTTATATACCATAGACCATATATATACACAATAAATATCAGATAAAATGCAAAAGGCTGTATTGTTCAGAGTTTGGAGTTTGATATGGACCCTCCACTACCCTCCAGTTTAAATCCATTTAGAATATTTTTTGGTAGGACCAGGGAACCAGAAGCAAGAGTTTCTCCAGGAAGTTCCTCCAGCCTCCAGGGAGTAATTCTGCGCTAGTTTTTCAGCGGTCGCGGCGAGGTGGCGGTATGGAACAGCAATGGCGGCCAGATCTCCCACATGCAAAGGGAGGGAGAAAGTGCCGGGCAGTGGCAGTGCGCATGTGCAGGGCGGCCGATGATGTTGCTGGTCGTGGTTTGTGCGCATGTGCAGGGGGAGGATGGCTGGCCGTGCAGTGAGCATGCGCAAGGTGGCTGGTCGTGCCGGCGGTATGAGGGAGCGAGCGGAGAGCGGTGACCCGACGGCGGGCGGGAGATGGAGAATGACAGAGCGAGAGACGAGGAGAGAGAGATAGAGAGGGGGGCCGGCTCAGAGTTGAACGGTAGGTGGCCCGGGTGCTTGCCAAGCCGAGCAAAATGACACAACTTTTAAGTTGCCCAGCGGGACGTTAGGTGGCCATTGGCATCCGGGCAACTGTTAATTTAGAGCCCTGTGATTGAGATCTATTGTGAGGCCATTTATTTGTCTATGCCTTCTTCATGCCATAACCCTTCAAACCTGTCCTATCCATGTACCTGTCCAACTGTTTCTCAAACAATAGGATAGTCCCAGCCTCAACTACGCCCCTCTGGCAGCTTGTTCCATACACCCGCCACCCTCTGTGTGGAAAAAGTTATATTATATTCTATGTAGTTGCTTGTTTGCTCTTAGTTGCAATGTCCAGTTAGCTCCTGGTCAATCATTGACAGTGACTGGCCACTTGTTTGTTTCTGGCTGTTTGCTCTGGTCTCCATCGTCGGACTTGTTGACTACTGTCCGGTGGCTTTGACATCCACCATTAAGAACTCCAACTTTCCAGACATCCTTGATCCGCTTACCACCACATCAGGACCATGGCAGACACCATCTCCCTGGTCCTACACATGCTTAGAACATACACATAACAAGGACACCTACACACTCCTATTTATTGACTATAGATCTGCCCTCAACACCACAATGCCAGCCAAACCTATCTCCAAACTCCTGGATCGAGGAGCCAGCATCCTTCTCTACAACTGGACCCTTGATTCGAAACCAGAGGGCCACAATCAGTGAGGATAGATGATAAAACATCCTCCATAATAATTGTTCGCAAGCAATGTGTGGAGGACTGCGTTCCAACAAAAACCTTCCGATTGGTTCCTAACCAGAAGCCTTGGATGAACCATGAGATCTGCGTTCTTCTGACGATGCAGGTCTCATTCAGATCTGGCGATGCAGAGATCTATAAGAAGTCCAGATACGACCTTGGTAAGGTCATCAAAAATGCCAAAAGGGACTTCTGCTCTAAGCTGGAGGATGAGACGGATGTTCGGCTACTGTGGCAGGGCTTGAATGCCATCACCTCCTACAAGGCGAAATCAGGAGGCGGCTCAAACCACAGCGAAGCATCACTCCCTGACGAGCTCAATGCGTTCTCCGCACGGTTCGATAGGGAGAACACTGATGTGCCTTCCCGAGCTCTTATTCGCCCTGACGGTGTTAGTCACAGTCACAGAGGGCCGACGTCAGAAGATCCTTCAGGGGGTGAAACCCTCGGAAAGCGCCTGGACCTGATGGTATACCTGGTCGAGTTCTCACGACCTGAGCAGACCAACTGGCGGGGAGTTTATACAGACATTTTCAACCTCTCACTTCTGAGGGCTGAGGTTCCCACCTGTTTTAAGAGGGCATCAATAATACGGTGCCCAAGAAGAGTAATGTGACATGCCTCAATGACTATCGACCAGTGGCACTAACGTCTGTGGGGAAGAAGTGCTTTGAAAGGTTGGTTATGGTGCACATCAACTTCTAACTCGACAAGAACCTCGACCAACTACAGTTCGCATACCGCCACGACAGGTCAACAGAGGATGCAATTTCACTGGCTCTCCACTCGCATTGAGCCACTTGGACAATAAAACACCTACGTCAGGCTGTTGTTTATAGACTGCAGCTCGGCGTTTAATACCATCATCCCTTCCAAGCTGTTTACCATGGCTCTACCCGAGCCGGCTGCCTGCCCCTTTTCCGGGGATACGTCCGTGCCCGGGTGCGGATGGAAAGGGAATACGCCCTGTCTACGGGCACCCTGAGGGAGTTCCGCGACCGCTGGGCACCGAGGGAGGTTGAATGTATCCTTGACAAGGATTGTAATATAGTTGTTTAGCAGTTGATTAGCATAATTGTTGATCTTGCATTATGGTGGTGTTTTGTTTTATTGTATTGTAAATACAATTTTAATATTTGAATAAATATTTTGATTAAAAAAAAAAAGGAAAAAAAAAAAAAAAAAAAGAAAAAAAGCTGTTTACCAAGCTCACAAAAATGGGCCTCTGCAATTGAATCCTCGACTTCCTCATCCACAGACCACAGTCTGTTAAAATTGAAGGAACCTCTTCACCCTCAGTAATTATTAGTATAGGAGCACCTCAAGGCTGTGTGCTCAGCCCCCTGCTTTACTCACTCTATACCCATGACTGCGTAGCCGGTCATAATGCAAACTCTATCATCAAGTTCGCCAACGACACCACTGTTGTTGCACGAATCACAGATGGGAACGTGTCAGATTATAGAAGTGAGATCGACTGACTAACCAAATGGTGCCAGCACAATAACCTGGCTCTCAACATCAGTAAGACCAAGGAACTGATCGTGGACTTTGGTTGGGATCGGATGTGTACCCATAATCCTGTTTATATCAATGGGACGATGGTGGAGAGGGTCAATAACTTCAAATTCCTGGGCGTGCATATATCAGAAGATCTTTCCTGGACCCAGCACACCGATGTAATTGTAAAGAAGGCACATCAGCGACTACTTCCTGAGAAGATTACTGAGATTCAGCATGTCGAAGAGGATTCTCCTAAACCTCTACAAGTGCACGGTAGAGAGCATTCTGACTGGTTGCATCGTAGGCTGGTTCGGCAACTTGAACGTCCAGGAGCAAAAAAGACTAGAAAAAGTTGTGACCACTGCCCAGTCCATCACCGGCTTTGACCTCCCCACCGTCGAACGGATCTATCGTAGTCGCTGCCTCAAAAAGGCAGCCAAAATCATCAAGGACCCACACCATCCTGGCCACATACTCATCTCACCATTGCCATCAGGAAGAAGGTACAGGAGCCTGAAAACTGTAACGTCCAGGTTCAGGAACAGCTTCTTCCCCACAGCCATCAGGCTATTAAACACAACGAATAACCTCCAAACTCTGAACTGCAAAAGACTATTATTAATTGTTATTTGCACTATATTTGCTATTTATTGAACTTTTTCTCTTTTTCCCCTGTTATGTACAATGTTTACATATTCACATATTCTGTTGTGCTGCAGCAAGTAAGAATTTCATTGTCCCGTCCGGGATATATGACAATAAAACACTCTTGACTCTCTTGACGCCCCATGATGCATTCTCAACCTCACTCCCTATAAATTCATGATTGTGCAGCCAAATTCTGCTTTTACATGTTTGCAAATTACGCCACCTCAAACAAACAGATCTCAAACAATGACAAGAGAGTACAGAAAGGTGATAAAGCTCAGTAACATGGTGTTAAGTCAACAAACTCTCCCTCAACATCTGCAAAAGCAAACAGTTAGCCATTGACTTTAGAAAGGGGATGGAATACATACCCCAGTCCATTATGCAAATCAGACTCCCACCACCCCCTTCCTCCCATTTGTCTCTATATTCACTTTGAGCTGTCAACATAATTAAGGACCATCATAGCCCTGTCATTCCCTCTTTTCTGCTCTCCTGTCAGGCAGAAGATCCAAAAGCTTGAAAGCACATACTGCCAGATTCAAGAACAGCTTCTTCCTCACTGTTATTAGACTATTGAACTGACCTCTCATTAGCTAATATATTCATGATCTTCCAATCTACCTTGCTGTAGACCTTGCATTTTTTTAATCTGCAGTGTCTTGAGTAGCTGTAGAGCTATATTGCACGCTCTTTCCTTTCTTTATGCATGATCTGCTACTCTCATGCATGATAGGATTTATCTTGACAGCGTGCAAAACAGGGTTTTTCCCTGAATCTTGGGACACGTGACAATAATAAACAAAAAATGAAATATTTGGTTATCAGAATGTGATTGCCCAGTTCTGATTAACGATCATTGAGCTGCAAGGTTACCTGTAACTCTCCCCATAGTCAATATTTCCAGTGTTTTTATCATATATGTCTAGTTGGGTACTGGCCCCATAGCAGAAGCCTCTACGTCGTGGGGCTGGAAACTGGAAGTATCCTGAGCTAATTCTGCTACCACCATCAGCGGCTCCACTTCCTGAGGGTTCTCAGGAAGCACAACCTGGACTCTAACCTGCTGCTGACCTTCTACCGCTCGTCCATCGAGAGCCTGCTGACATACTGCATTACAGCATGGTACGGCAGCTGCACCATGGCAGACAGGGAGAGGCTTCAGAGGGCAACTAGGACAGCACAGAAGATCATTGGTTGCCCTCTCCCGTCCCTGATGGATATTTATACATCCCGTTGCCTTAGCAGGGCAAAGCATATCATCAAGGACAGCTCCCATCCTGCGTTTGGACTGTTCGACCTGTTGCCCTCTGGAAGGCGCTATAGGTGCATCAAAACTAGGACAAATAGACTCAGGAACAGTTGTTTTCCGAAAGTCATAACTACTCTTAACTCACACATGCACTGACTTCACAGCTCAACACCCGGACTTCCATCTACTCCATCCACGTACTGAAATTTGGAACTGCAATATGTATTGTAATTGTAATTTTTAATATTTTTTAAATAATTTTTGATATTTTAATATAACTTTAAATCTGCCTAAGAATACTACCTATTCATCCTTCACCATTTTGCCTTTATAGATATGTATATAGCGCCGCAGAATCGTGCACCTATCCCCCCCCCCCTGCTTTGTTTTGTTTTTCTTGTTTTTTGTACTAAATTATATGTATGCACTGAGTACGAGTTGCTTTTAATCTCATTGTACATGTATAATGACAATAAATGGCATATCTATATCTATCTATCTTCCACTGATTGTCGCCAGAAGCTTGCGTCCTTTTCAGGACAGCGAGGTCAACATTTGTAACAAGATGGACACGAAAAGAAGAAGTTGGGTACTGCCAACTTATCCATCTTATTTTACTTGTTACCTCCACTATTTGCCCGAGACAACTCAAACCAATCTCTAGTTAGTTGCTGAACACTTGTCACAAGTTGGCTCTGGTTACGACAAGGAACCCAACAAATGTTCACTTCATCAGGACTGCCATTTTTGCTTCAAATTCCTTTCTTCTTTATTTTTTTCCTATTTATATATTCTGGCCTATTATCCAGACCCCACATACCAGAAATTAATGAACATTAGAAACAACATAATAAACAAAGAAGTTTAACCAGTGCATTCATGATAACCCCTAATTTTCATGTTGAAGGAGCAGAATTAGGCCATTCAGCCCATCGGGTCTACCCCGCCATTCAATCATGGCTGATCTATCTTTCCCTCTCAATCCTATTCTTCTGCCTTCGCCCCATAACCCCCGACACCCATAATAATCAAGAATCTGTCAATCTCCGCCTTAAAAATATCCATTAACTTGGCCTCCAAAGCCATCTGTGGCAATGAATTCCACCGATCTACCACCCTCTGACTAAAGAAATTCCACCTCACCTCCCTTCTAAAGGTACGTCTTTTTATTCTGAGTCTATTGGGAAGTTGCACGGCAGTCGAGGTCTCGACCTGTGACCCGTACTGTTGTCACGCAACGCCTTCTGGAGTACACGCGGTGGGCCTGTCTTCTGTCCCAGCATTGGGACTCCACGCTGACTGGTTCCACACTCACGGACCTCGGGCTGTATATCCCAGTGGCCGGGGTCAGGGGGGGGTCGGGGTGCCGGTCGGGTTGCCAGTGCAGTGTGGTCAGTGACTCTGGGTGGGCAGAGGGACCAGACTGTCCCCAACTCTGCTACAGCTGACGGGGACATTGCCGGGTTTTCGTCCCCGTGTGTCCGCTGCCTGGAGCCGCAGCCCCACTCCACCCGGCCCCATGTGTGGGCGCTGCCGACCTACAGTCCGTGACAGTGCATCCAGACGGGGCGGAGGGCAGCCGTGGCCGGACAGCGCTGACCCCGGAGGGAGAGTGGTGGCTGTCCCAAGGGATGCGATCCTTCGGCCGCTTACACCTTGGTGCTCGGGTTCAGAGCAAAGTTACTAGAGCGTTTGGTTCTGAGCGCTCAGTCACCCTCCACAATTATTTACAGCGCATAAATTGACCATTTCGGCAGTTTTTAACAAGTAAGAAAGTACGTGTTTCATGTGTTAACAGTGTATGCAGGAGACTGCCATGTCCTCCAGAAGGATTGAGCTGCTCCGTGCATCACGCCCTTTGACCCGATGACCTTACGTGCAACCCCCCTATGGCCTCTGGTCCTTGGCTCTCCCACTAGTGGAAACATCCTCTCACATCCACTCTATCCAAGCCTTTAACTATTCAGTAAGTTTCAATGATGTCGCCCCTCATCTTTCTAAACTCCATCAAGTACAGCCCCAGTGCCTTCAAAGGCTCATCATATGTTAACCCAATCATTCCTGGGATCATTCTTGAAAACCTCCTTTGGACCCTCCCCTTCTCGGATATGGGGCCAAAAACTGCTCACTGTTGCCTGTCCTATGTGAGCTTTGGTTAATTTCTGGTT
The DNA here is from genome assembly GCF_010909765.2 of Amblyraja radiata. NCBI lineage: Eukaryota > Metazoa > Chordata > Chondrichthyes > Rajiformes > Rajidae > Amblyraja > Amblyraja radiata. Next base: position 10,051,298 of record NC_045964.1, on the reverse strand, counting down.
AACTATCTCTGGTGAGCTTTGGTTAGTTACTGATTATCTGCTTACTTGTCTCTGCTTTGTTTTGAACATAGAAATGTACAGCACAGGAACAGCACCTCGGCCCACAATGTCTGTGCCAAACAAACATGATGCTGGGTTAAATTAATCTCTTTTGTCGCACAAGATCCATATACCTCCATTCGCTGGATATCCATATGCCTATTTAAAAGGCTCTTAAACATCACTATAGTGTCTGCCTCCACCACTCCCAGCAGTGAAGGCACCCACCATCTCTGGGTTAAAGGTACACAAAATTGCTGGGGAAACTCAGCGGGTGCAGCAGCATCTATGGAGCGAAGGAAATAGGCGACGTTTCGGGCCGAAACCCTTCTTCAGACTGATAGGGGGTGGGGAAAGAAAGAAGGACAAAGGGAGGAGGAGGAGGAGCCCGAGGGCGGGCGGATGGGAGGGTGGGAGGAGACAGCTAGAGGGTGAAGGAAGGGGAGGAGACAGCACGGGCTAGCCAAATTGGGAGAATTCAATGTTGATGCCATAGGGACGCAAGGACCCCAGACGGAATATGAGGTGCTGTTCCTCCAATTTCCGCTGTTGCTCACTCTGGCAATGGAGGAGACCCAGGACAGAGAGGTCGGATTGGGAATGGGAGGGGGAGTTGAAGTGCTGAGCCACCGGGAGGTCAGGTAGGTTATTGCGGACTGAGCGGAGGTGTTCGGCGAAAGCGGTCGCCCAACCTACGCTTGGTCTCACCGATGTAAATCAACTGACATCTAGAGCAGCGGATGCAGTAGATGAGGTTGGAGGAGATACAGGTGAACCTTTGTCGCACCTGGAACACTGCTTGGGACCTTGAATGGAGTCGAGGGGGGAGGTGAAGGGACAGGTGTTGCATTTCTTGCGGTTGCAACGGAAAGTGCCCGGGGAGGGGGTGGTGCGGGAGGGAAGGGAAGAATTGACGAGGGAGTTGCGGAGGGAGCGGTCTTTGCGGAAGGCAGACATGGGGGGAGATGGGAAGATGTGGCGAGTGGTGGGGTCACGTTGGAGGTGGCGGAAATGGCGGAGGATTATGTGTTGTATTTGCCGGCTGGTGGGGTGAAAGGTGAGGACCAGAGGGACTCTGCCCTTGTTGCGTGTGCGGGGATGGGGAGAGAGAGCAGTGTTACGGGGTATGGATGAGACCCTGGTGTGAGCCTCATCTATGGTGGCGGAGGGGAATCCCCGTTCCCTGAAGAACGAGGACATTTCCGATGCCCTGGTATGAAATGTCTCATCCTGGGAACAGATGCGGCGTAGGCGGAGGAATTGGGAGTAGGGGATGGAGTCTTTACAGGGGGCAGGGTGGGAAGACGTGTAGTCCAGATAGCCATGTGAGTCAGTGGGTTTATAATGTATGTCGGTCAGGAGTCTGTCCCCTGCGATGGAGATGGTGAGGTCAAGGAATGGTAGGGAAGTGTCTGAAATCGTCCAGGTGTATTGGAGTGCCGGATGGAAGTTGGTGGTGAAGTGGATGAAGTCAGTCAGTTGTGTGTGGGTGCAGGAGGTGGCACCAAAGCAGTCGTCAATGTAGCGGAGGTAGAGGTCGGGGATGGGGCCCTGGTACGCATCGAACAAGGATTGTTCAACGTACCCGACAAAGAGGCAGGCGTAGCTGGGGCCCATGCGTGTGCCCATAGCTACGCCTTGTGTTTGGAGGAAATGGGAGGAGTCAAATGTAAAGTTATTGAGGGTGAGGACCAACTCCGCTAAGCGGAGGAGAGTGTCAGTGGCTGGGTATAGGTTGCTCCTCTGGTCGAGGAAGAACCGGAGGGCTCTGAGGCCATCCTGGTGGGGGATGGAGGTGTAGAGTGACCGGACATCCATGGTGAAGATGAGGGGGTGAGGGCCCAGAGAGTGGAATGCGTGGAGGCGGCGGAGAGTGTCTGAGGTGTCTAGAACATAGGTGGGGAGGGATTTGACCAAGGGGGATAGGATGGAGTCAAGGTATGTGGAGATGAGTTCGGTGGGGCACGAACACGCAGAGACAATGGGTCTGCCGGGAGAGCCGGGTTTGTGGATTTTGGGGAGAAGGTAAAAACGGGCCCTCTGGGTTAAACCCTTGGCCAGCACAGCTGCTTTAAACTTTCACCTTGAAACCGTCTTTGACATTCCCACCAGAGGGTAACACAGGTTTGGTGAGGAGCTACTTGTCGCTACTCTCTGGTTCCCAGTCCTTGTCGATGACCGCTAGTATCTTTGGTCCTTGGGTTAACGAGCGGTTGGTTATTGATCTCTCTCTGCCTCTGGTGTTGGTGACTGGTTTACCTGTCGCTGCTCCTCCGTCAGCCCGTTCACCACATCATCGATAGCAGGCAGGCTGCTCATGTACTTGTGGCCGGGACCGAGCGCCCGGGTGGCGGGCTGCGGCCATCGCCTGAGTGTCAGGAACGGCCCACGGAGGGCCCGGAGAGCGGCCATGGTCAGAGGCAGAGACGGGGATCGCGGGCAGAGGGGGAGGTTCAACAGGGCCCAGCGTGGATGCGCACTTCCGGCGGCTGGGCCCGCCTCGCCGTTCCTTCCGGCAGCGGGTTGCCATGGAGTCGCGGCGAGCAAGGCCCGATGCGCGGCCGGTGAGTCCTGTCTTGGGGCGGGGGAGCAGCAGGGAACAAATGCAAATGCTGATTTGCAGTTTACAGAAACAGCTATTTACAGTATTTAGAAATAGAAAATATGTGCAGGAAGGAGTAGGCCATTCGGCCCATCGAGCCAGCACCGCCATTCAATAAGATCATGGCAGATCATCCAGACTCAGTCTAGTCTGAAGAAGGGTTTCGGCCCGAAACGTCGCCCCAGCTCCATAGATGCTGCTGCACCCGCTGAGTTTCTCCAGCATTTTTGTGCACCTTCCAGAATCAGTACCCCGTTCCTGCTTTCTCCACATATCCCTTGATTCCTTTAGCCCTAAGAGCTATAGGGAGGTTTCACGGCAGTCGGGTCACGACCCATGACCCGTACTGTTGCTACGCTACTCCAAGTGGAGTACACGCGATGAACTGCAGGTAGGCACTTACCATTGTTTCCAGCGTAGCGGGCCCGTTAAAACCCGTCGAAATTGTCGATTTTTACGCTGTAAATAATTATGGAAATCAGGATAAGCGTGCAGAGTGCTTAGCGAACATTTGCTCACTGCATTTCATCAACTAAGGCATTATTTGTGTTTTTTCTTGATTCCTTTGGCATCTAAAAAGTTTCAGAAGTGATAAATCTGGCTGTAAAATTTTAAAATCGCCCATGGTTCTCAAGTGGGTTTTTACATGCAAAAAGAAAACGCCTCTGAAGCAAAATTTACAGCCACATTTATCACTTCTGAGACCTTTTAGATACCAAAGGAATCAAGAAAAAACACAAATAATGCAGTGAGCAAACGCGATAATTCCCAATATTTTCAATTCCGATATCTGCACAGCCAATGTTCGCCAAGCACTTTAGCTGTTGTTGTCCCTTCTGTTCTGCTTCTCTTTACCTTCATTTCGCTTCACTTTTGGAATTCTGAAGTTGGGTACATGTCTCTCACACTTACCCCGACTTCCACAATTTTGTACAGCGCAAAAATTCAACATTTTGGCAGTTTTTAACAGGTAGGAAAGTACGCGTTTCTTGCATTAATAACATATACCGGAAGTTACGGATGTCCTCCAGATGGATTGAGCGGCTCCGTGCGTCAAGCCCTATGACCCAGTGACCTTACGTGCAACCCCCCTATATCTAACTCTCTCTTTAAAACATCCAGAGATGTTTTATGGCAGAGAAAGAGAAACTATATCTAACTCTCTCTTTAAAACATCCAGAGATGTTTTATGGCAGAGAATTTCACAGATTCACAACTCTCTGGGTGAAAAAGTGTTTCCTCATCTCAGTCCGACCCTTTATTCTTAAACTGTGACCCCTGGTTCTGGACTCCCCCAACATCGGGAACATTCTACCTGCATCCAGCGTGTCCAATCCTTTAAGAATCTTATATGTTTCTATAAGATTTACATCAAAGACAGACACAAACTGCTGGAGTAACTCAGCGGGTCACGGTCCAGACCCTTCAGACTGAGAGTTTTAGTTTATTGTCAGGTGTACTGAGGTACACTGAAAAGCTTTTGTTGCGTGCTGTCCAGTCAGTGGAAAGACAATACATGATTACAATCGAGCCATTTACAGTGTACAGATACATGATAAGGGAATAACGTTTAGTGCAAGGAAAAGTCAGCAAAGTCCAATCAAGGGTCACCAATGAGGTTGATAGTAGTTCAGCACTGCTCTCTGATTGTGGAGGATGATTCAGTGGACTGACATCAGCTGGGAAGAAACTGTCCCTGAATAACATATGAGGTGCGTGGTTCAGCTAAAACAACAATAAAAGCTGCAGTTCCTTCCTACACATAATGTGAAGTTGCTTGTTTTACTGCTTACTGATCCCACGTATGTCTCTATTTTTGAAGCGTATGAGGAGTTAATGGGAGGGTTTTGTATCATCGCTGTCCCTCCAGGGGAAAGTATTCGTCCCAGCCTCAGTCCTCGCATATCCACATCCTGTAAATGTTAACCAGTTTACCTGGAAGTACAAATATCTTGGAGTGTATCTGGACAGTAAACTGGACTGGTCCAGGAACGCTGAGGCCCTGTACAAGGGACAGAGCCGTCTGTACATTTTGAGGAGGCTCCGCTCCTTCAACATCTGCAGTAAGATGCTGCAGATGTTCCACCAATCGGTGGTAGCCAGTGCCATCTTCTTCGTTGCCGTGTGCTGGGGCAACAGGGCAAAGGCCGCGGACGCCAGTAGGATTAACAAACTCATCAGGAAGGCTGGCTCCGTCCTGGGGGTGAAGTTGGATTCATGGGAGGTGGGCTTGGTGGGGAGGATGTTCCTCAATCTGCGGAGCATCTTGGACAATACAGCTCACCCCCTCCATGACACACTGGTCAACCTGAGGAGCATCTTCAGCAACAGACTGGTTCCACCAAGATGCCGGACAGAACGCCACAGGAGATCTTTCTTCCCTGTGGCTATCAAACTGTACAACTCCTCCCCCTTCTGGTGTGGGGTAGACTGAGACTAACTCCCCTCCACCCCCCCTCCCAACCCCTCCCCAATCTTTGCACATCCCCCAAGCCGTTCCACTCATCACTTTAATTTCATATATTGTGTATTTTGAGTTTTATTACTGTTGGCAGAACAATTTCCCTCCTGGGATAAATAAAGTTCTATTGTATCGTTAGCTGAGGATGGAGTGCTAATTAGCCTAGCTTTAATAGGCAGGCAGCAGCTACTGCCCAACTGCCTTGTCTATGGCATGTTAATAAGGTCTCTCCGAAGTTCTTGCTGCTATTCCCAGGCTGCTGTGCTTTTCACTAGCCATCTTTCCAGTCCTGCAAAATAAAATTTCCTCAAGAGATCAGTTGACCCGATTGTACTAATTGCTGCAGTTCCTGCAGGATCTGGTGGGCACAGAGAGCAGTCAATAGTATTAAGGGCAGATAGACTCAAAATGCTGGAGTAATTGGGGAGACAGGCAGCATTTCAGGAGAGAAGAAATGGGTGATGTTTTGGGTCGAGACCCTTCAGACAGTCAAGGGAGACTGGAGATATGTAAAGGGCCTGTCCCACTTGGCCATCATTTGCGCGTCACGCAGTTGGCGCGCGAAGATTTTGTACATCACAAAATCCTGGGACGATGCGTGAGACCGTGTGTCACTGCCTATGTCATCACGCACTATGTGCATGTAATGCGCACCATGCGCGTATCACGTGCGTGTCACGACACGTGCGCCGTGACGCGTAAATTATGTTGCGTAAATTACGCACAAATGATGGCCAAGTGGGACAGGACCTTAAGGGTACAAACAGAATGTAAGGTGTGAAAACGACAGATCAAAGCAGACGATCAAGGAATGTAGAATGGTTAATTGTTAGCTGAGGGGAAGCTGACAACGAGGCATATAAACCAGAGACGTGCGGTCAGGGGAGGCAGAGCCTCACCTGTCATACTCCCAATGAAAATAGCTGTTAAGAAAAATAAAGAAAAATAATAAAATATAATAAATATAAAGATTTTGCCACTGATCTGTGTTATAAATGTCATTTCTATATGAATCTAATCATTTTTTATAGTTAAAATCGCCAAATTTGTGCAGCTCCGTTGCAAATACAGGGAGAGATGAGAGGTGAGGCAGCGACGAGTTGGGCCTCCCCTCTGATTGCGCAACCCCTCAGAAACTGCATGGAGCGCGGGCAATAAGCGTGTGCCTGTTACTATCTCTATGTATGTCACCAATGTAATGTGTGTAAACCCCTTCATTACATGTCCTCACCTTCCATAGTCCAGGTAACGTATTTCACATATAAAGATATTAAATTTGTGCTCGCTGGTCTCATATAAAACTGCAATGAAAAAGCACCAGGGGAGGCAGCGATCACATCTGCCTCACAAGGGGGTGTGTCTTGAGCCCAGTGTAGGAAGAGCGAGCGTCAGTTACGTAGGCTCAGCCCACGTAATTGACGCTGCCTCGCTCCCCCTCCACATTAGCGAGCTTCAGCAGCGGCGGCGCAGTACTGGATTCCACCGCGGGCGACGCTGACCAAAGATCATAGAGCGGAGCAAGATACGCCACTCGGCGAAAAAACGGTCCTTAGGAAGGTAGACTTTGTCGGTACATTAGAAAGTTATTAGATTTTTTAAAAATAGATCTATACTTATCACAATAATAATGTCATCAATTTTTGTACTTCTGTACATTTTTGTTGTTCTTGTAAGGCAGGAGTCTCCAAAATATGGCCCGCGATACACATCAACCCATCACGAGATTTTTCAAGCTCAGATTCGAGTCGGGGAACGTCGCGGCCCGGGGCTGCTCTCAGTGTTGTTACCGGTTAGATCCCTCGAATTGTCAGAGTCGAGACATCACTGGGCCGCTGTGAAGAAGGGTGCAATGGTGCGGTGGGGGGTTCGGCGGCGGTCAGAATGGGATGGCTGCGGGTTATAACGTGCCATCGTTCCTCTCTCCCTTCTCTCTCTCTCCTCTCTCTATTTTCTCTCTCCCTTTTCTCTCTCTCCCCTTCTCTCTCTCTCCCCTTCTCTCTCTCCCCCTTCTCTCTCTCCCCCTTCTCTCTCTCTCCCCCTTCTCTCTCTCTCCCCTTCTCTCTCTCTCTCTCCCCCTTCTCTCTCTCCCCCTTCTCTCTCTCCCCCTTCTCTCTCTCCCCCTTCTCTCTCTCCCCCTTCTCTCTCTCCCCCTTCTCTCTCTCTCCCTCTTCCCCCCCTTCTCTCTCTCTCCCCCTTCCCTCTCTCCCCATTCTCTCTCTCTTTCTCTCTCCTCTCTCTCCCTTCTATCTCTCTGCCTCTCTCTCTCTCTCTCTCTCTCCCTTCTCTCTCCCTCCCCTTCTCTCTCTCTCTCCTCTCTCTCCCTTCTCTCTCTCCCTTCTCTCTCGCCTCTCTCCCTTTTCTCTCTCTCCCTTCTCTCTCTCTCTCCCTTCTCTTCCCTTCTCTCTCCCTCCCTTCTCTCTCTCTCTCTCTCTCTCTCCCTCCCTTCTCTTCTCTCTCCCTCCCTCCCAGCCACAGCTCCACCCCTCTCTCTCCTCGGGGAGATGCGGTGATCAATACAGGGAGGACCGGGCCACTGATACTAGCCAGTGCCTCCCCAGCCATTGACCTCACCGCACGTCACTGATACAAACAGTACAATTAATCAGGAGGACAATGAAATTAGTCGGAGAACTAGGGTGGGGTGGGAGAAGATAGAGGGAAAGAGAGAGAGAGAGAAGAGATAGAGAGCTGCCCAAGTAAAATCCAAGCCCAAGCCCAAGGGCAGAGTTCATTGCTGTGATTGTACTTTCTGGCAAGAGTCAAAGCTCCCTCCTTTCTTCTCGTAGTATTACATTTTTATCTTTGGGATTTGGTTAAAGTGCCTTGACCTCATTAAATTATTTTTTATATATTTGTGTATTTAACACCAAATCATTTATTGAAATTTTCTGTGAAAATGTATGCCTAACAACTACTTTCATGCTATATTAAAACAGATTATCCAGCACATCTGATAACTTGGTGGTACCAAACTGGCATGTTTTCTGGACTTTTGGCGATTATTCCTGCTGATACCCTACTGCACTTTTGTAAAAGATGTTACCCAGTGATAATAATATATTTCCAGTAAATCCAGTATGTTTAAAGATAATGTGGGAAATAGGCAGTGGTGTATTTAAAGGGACGACAGGAATCAGGGCCCCTGTGAGCTTGCAGGAACATGGGAAACTAGGCTCTTGTGTGTTTGAAGGGAACACTGGAAACAAAGCTTCAGGAAGCATAACGGGAGCATGAAGAAAAAAAACATGCCTGGGTGAGTTTAAAGGAGTATGGGAATTGGCATATCATATTTAAAGGCAGCGCTAGAAACAGGGGCCAGCTGAGTTTAGAGGCATGGGAAACAGGACATCCGGTGACGCTGTTACTGGCTGCCTCCTCCTGCAGTCTGGTATCTTTTTTATTTTTTGTTATGTTTAAAGTATGTTCTTTAGTTTATTTTTGGTGTTTTATGTGGGGGGAAGAGGGTCTGGTAAGGGGGAAACCGTCCTTCAGTCACTTCCTGGCGAAGATGCGACTATTATCCGAGTTGCGCCCTCGCCCCCCTCCTCGCGGCCTACCATCTGGATTGGCGCGGCCTTTCCTACCGGGACCGACCAGAGCTTCAGCAGCAGTGGCGCAGCGCTGGATACATCGCGGAGCGGGCGATGCCTCACCTGGGATCGCCGTTCCAACATCGCGGAGCTGTGGTTCGCGGAGCTCCCAACGCGGGCGGAGCTGACTAACATCGCGGAGTCCTGCGACCCTTTGTCGGGGGTCGCCAGCGTGAATCTCCGCCCAGCTCGGCCTGTGGACTTCGGGAGCCGCGGACTCCGGTGGGAGGTGGCCGATTCAGAGGTCCAGGCGGCTTGAGGATGTCTTACCTTTTGACGTTGGGGTTCCATCGTTCCCGGCGAGAGGGCCTGGAAATTGGGCCGCCCGTAGCGGCAACTGCGGAGGGCTCGGGAGGCCACGACCACGGGTGAACATTGGGGAACATCTGCGAGGAGGTTGACTGGACTTGGTTCTTCCCTCACAGTGGGGATCTTTGGTGCCGCTGTGGGGATGTTTGTGTTGTGGACTACTATATTCTGTGTTTTGTGTTTTTATTATTTGTATGACTGTAGGGAAAATAGTACTTCGTTGTCGAGGGGGGGTTGTGGGATGGAGGTGGGATTGTGGGGGGGAGGGGGGTTGTGGGGGAAAGGGGGGGTTATGGGGGAGAGGGCGGTTGTGGAAGAGAGGGGTGTGTGGGCGGGGTGAATGGCGTTGAGGGGGCATTGTGGGGGGGGTGCATCGTGTAGGTGTCTGGGCAGGGAGGAGTTGTGGGGGGGAAGGGTTGTGGGAGAGGGGTTGTGGGAGGGGGGTGTGTGGGATGCGGGGTTGTGGGAGGGTGAGAGGTGTGTAGGGGGGTATGTGTGAGCAGTGGGGGTTTGGGGGAGGGGTGTGTGGGCAGGGGGTGTGTGGGAGAGGGGTGTGGGCAGGGGGAGGGTTGCGAGGGGTGTGTGGGAGGGAGGAGTGTGGGAGGGAGGGGTGTGTGGGGAGGGTGGGTGTGTAGAAGGGAGGGGTGTGTGGAAGGGAGGGGTGTGCGGGTGGGGAGAGGTGTAAGGGGGAGGGGTGTGGGGGGGGAGTGGTGTGGGAGTAAGGGGGGAGAGAGCTCGGAGAAAAGGCAGGGGAAGAGCCATGGGGGAGATGCGATATCACGGGGGAGGGGGCAGGAGCCAACGAGGGGGACCAGAGGTGAATGGGTTGGGGGTGCGATGGGGACTCACAGCGGGCTCTGGTCACTTCGCTGGTCATTCTCCGCCAGGAATCTCCGCTTTCCGTTTGACGACTCGGTGCTGGCTGGGCTGGGTCGGGCCGGGCTGGCTCATCCAAAGCCTACCGCAGCTGCAGTAAAGAAGCAGGGGGTGGGGGGGGGAGAAAGCTCGGGGTGTGTGGGGGCAGGGGGAGGGTTGTGAAGGATGTGTGGAAGGGAGGGGTGTGCGGGAGGGAGGGGTGTGTGGGGGAGGGTTGGGGTGTGTGGGGGGGGGGGGGTTGAGGTGTGGGGAGGGGTTGGGGTGTGGGGGGTTAGGGTGTGGGGGGGTGTGGGAGAGGAGTGTGTGGGCAGGGGGAGAGAGCTCGGAGAATAGACTGGAGGAAGAGCCTTGCGGAGAATGCGGTATTACGGGGTAGGGGGGCAGGAGCCAGCAAGGGGGCCCAGAAGGGAAGGGGTTGGGGGTGCGATGAGGACTCACAGCGAGCGCTGGTCGCTTCGCTGGTCGTTCTTCTCCACACGGCTTGCGGACTCAGCCCCGCCTCAGGGGATTTATTCTCGGCGGGTGCCGGAAGGGGCGTTACCTTCATGGTGACTGACAGGCGCGTTACCTTCATGGTGACTGACAGGCAAGAAGACCAATCTGCTGATCTCACGATGTTTTAAACCTTCATAACTTTTGTAATCTTCCAACGATCAGAGCAAATCTTGGTGGCTTGGAGCAGAGGAGAACGGTAAGTAAGGTGGCGAGTAATCCTAGCGATATAGGGTAGCATTTTTGCGCAAATTTAAATACAACACTGACCAGAAGTGGTCAAGATGAGAGTTTTAGTAATAGTATAGATAGATGTGGGAAATGGGACCCGGGTGTAATTAGAGGGAACGTATAAAATGGTTAACTTTTAGGGATGACTGAAAGAACTATGGAATATATATATCATTGAATATATTACAGGCAGTTTAATAAAACAAGAACAGGTGTAGGCCATTTGGCACTTTTAGGTTCATTCAATATGATAATGGCCGATCTGCCCCAATCCTGATCTCTTCTTCTGTGCCAGTTCCCTTTAGCCCTAAGTTCCCCAATCTTAAAAAAAAAAAATGTATCCAACAGCTCTTTAAAGAACCATAGTGATCTAACCTCCACAAATCTCCACAGGACCAAATTCCAGAAATTCATTATCGTCCGTGAGAAGAGGTTGCGACACAAGTTAATATTAAACAAACCCTTTCCCACTCACCATGATCTATGTCACCCCCATTACCCCTGTCATGCCGCCTTAAAGATCTTAATATAATTTTAGACATTAAATCAATCAAAGTCAACATGAGGTCAATGCAGAAAAAAATAATCAACCTTGATCTTATTGAATTTCAGATCTGGCCCATGGGCTGAATGGTGTAGATCGGCTTTGAAATGTTTCGTATGTATTCAGGCCACTGGTTCACGTGGGTCCTTTCGTTTGGAACATTTGCATCATCTAATGGTCGAGCTGAAAAATTGCAATGATCTTTCGGTATAGTGTCAATGGACAAGGTCCCAAGCTGATTGTTCTCACAAGCAAATTTGGAACTGGAAAAAGTTCTGAACGTCAATTAGCAAGGAACAGTGGTGGATGAAACAAAAACATACAACATGCTCATTGACATGAAGTAGAGATATGTTGTGGTCAGACCATGACCATTACATTCAATCTCTTGGTGAATGATTTGAAATCTGATGAACAGTGTTTCAGGTGTTGATGGGAACATTCTTTCTATGACTTTAATTGTTATTAGAAAACAACAGCATGGTTGTGCTTTTTCTCCACCACTTTTGTCTACCTTCGATTTTCCAGCATCTGCAGTTCCCTCTTAAACACTTGTTCTTCACAACTGATGGGTTAGATGGACTGTCATAAACCATATGAAAGGCCAAACCACTTTTTCCTCAGCACTATTGTTGTCTGCTAATGTCCATTGTGTGCTTGAAGCAAGGTTGAACTCTGCACTTTTTGACTCAGAAGCAGAGAAGCCACTGGTTTGCTTGTGGCACAATTTGAAATAGTGCTGCTGATAATAACAGGCGGCAAAACGTGATCGGATAAGAGATATAAAAGATGTGCCGAATATAGTGAGTGACTTACTGAAGGAGATTGCACCCGAATGAGTTAAAATGTAATATGGAGATTTGAAGATAAGTGAATATTTTCTGTTGCACAATGGGAGATGAATTGTAACTCATTGTCCAGGAATATGTCTAATCAGAGCTGGCAACACTGCCCCCATCTGCTTAGGGGCATAAAGAGCTTTTTTTGCCAGAGCTGGCCACAACACAATGCTACATTTCTATAAAGAAGCGTTTCCTGAGGCATTGGTGCTTTATTTTCCATTCTGTTCCCATAAATTAGAACTCCAGATCTATGGGAGCATTATGCACTTGGTCTCAGGGTAAACACAAATTGTTACTTTTACTTGCTTCTCAAACAGATGACCATTGTCTCAGCACTGGCATCATTATCTTAATTAATTCACTAGAAATTACACTCATTGTCATTTGAAAGCAAGGAAAGAGAAGATTGTGTATCTGGCTCCCATGAATGTGCTTTCTCCACTCAGCGGTCTATGACTAATCATCATCTGTTGTGCTCCTTCTTGTGATAGGTTTATCACAAGGTAAGCACAAAATGCCAAAGTTATTTTTCATATGATCCTTCATCAACATAATAGAGGAGATGTGATTAAATGCTTTTGGCAGAGCAGTTTGGAAAGGCTTTGGGCTCCTGTTCTTTGAAAGATATCCAGCTTTACTATTTCATTTAACCACTTCCAGGTTGTTAGCAATATAAATGTAAGGAGCCGGTGCACAGGTATGTGAAGCAATTGATAAAATAGTGCTTGGTGCAATCTTCCATTCCTAGACTGCATTGGAAAGATAACATAAGCCAAATGAAAGATGATACAAGAAGTGTATATTTAGACCTTCTTCTTCTTTCGTGTGGCGTGCACAGCCTAAAGTTGTAGGACAACTTGTTCTATTTGATTTTCTCAAAGGTTATTTTATTGGCCACATACACCTAGGTGTAGTGAAATTCTTGTTGCCAGTGCAGCACATAAAAAAAGAATACAAACATGACAATAATAAAGAACTTTAACATAAAAAACATCCCCCCACAATGGTTTCCATTATGAGGGAAGGCACAAAGTCCAGTCCCATCCCCATGTCCACCCATAGTCCGGCCTATGCCTTAAGTCCGGCCTATGCCTTGCCCGCAGTCGCCTCTATGGAGGCCCGATGTTCCAGGCCGTTCTCGCCGGGTGATGGTGCTCCGGCGTCGGGAGAATCCTCTCAGCAGCTTGGGACACCTGGAACGGCCGCCTCCTTACTCGAGACCGCGGCTTCCGAAGCCAACAAGGCCGCGCCGGATGGAGCTCCACTACTGGCGATCTCAGCAAGAGATCCAGGCTCCCGATGTTAAAGTCAGCGCCGCCGCCCGCGGCAGGCCGCTCCACAAACCCAAAGCTCCGCGATGTTTTTCTCGGCGGTCTCAGCTCACCGGAGCTCCAGCGCGGCGACCCGGGCAAGGAATCGCCCGCTCCGCGATAGCGCTCCAGCGCTGTGCCGCCATGAAGCCGTGGTTCTGGGCGGTCCCCTCAGGAAACGCCGCTCCAGGCCCGCTGGTAGGCCGCGAGGATGGGTCGACGGTGCAGCCCGGAGAAAAGCTGCCTCTCCGACCAGGTAGGGACCCTGAAAGGTAGTTTCCCCCCCACCCCCCACCCCCCACATAAAAAGACTAGAACTCCAGAACAAAAACTAACTAACTAAAAATAAAAAAAGAGTGAAAAACAAACAGCTGCAGGCTGGGCAGCCATACCATACAGGACGGCGCCTTCTAGGACAAGTTTGTGCACGTCAAGTTGATTGCATTAGTCGAAACAGGGCGGACCACGTGTAGGTTGCAATCTTCCACCCCTATATTTAGACCATGCATTAACTATTAAATGTTGGTTGTTTTTAGGGTGGGGTTCTGTTCTGCCACTTATGAGAAATTAATTTTCCTGTGAAGAAGGATTTCACCATTTGAGAAACATCAAAGGTATTCACCAATCCTAGGTTTGCATTTATATGAGAACAAAAAACTGCTGGAGGGACTGAGTAGGTCAGGCAGGGAAATTTCCCACTGTAGAGGGAAATGAACAGGTGACGTTTCAGGTCGGAACCCTTCTTTGCATTTGGATAACACTTTTAATTATCTTGGAATGCCCCAAAACAAATTTGCAGTCAATAAAACACTCTTTTGAAGTATAGTATTGGATGTAATGTAGGAACATGACCATTTTTTATCAATTTATTGAAAGAATGTGGACTTTGCAGGTGAGCCAGCATTTAATTGACCATCCATAATTGCCTTTGCGAAGATGGTGGTGAACCACTGCAGTACATTGGGAGTAAATATACCCACAATATTGTTAGGGGCCCAGCAATTTCCTTCAGACATAATCGGCAAAAAAACTCAGACTTGGATTAGTTTAGGGCAGCACTGTGGCACAGCGGTAGAGCTGCTGCCTTACAGCGCTGGAGACCCGTGTTCGATCCCGACTACGGGTGTTGCCTGTACGGAGTTTGTACGTTCTCCCCGAGATCTTCGGTTTCCTCCCACACACCAAAGACTTACAGGTTTGTAGGTTAATTGGCTTGGTATTAAATGTAAATTGTCCCTAGTGTGCGTTGGATCCTGTTAATGTGCGGGGATCGCTGGTCGGTGCAGATTCGGTGGGCTGAAGGGTCTGTTTCCGCGCTCTATCTCTAAACTAAACTATTGTCACCAGGATGCAAGTAAATTCCTTGTCTCCATGAAGCGGACATGAATAAACAATATACAGTAATGATAAACACATCAACAAAAGCATAACAGCAGAGTGGCGCATAGAATCTATTTAACATGTTGGTTTTAGAATACGTTTTGGCACACTGAGGATGCTGCCTCCTCTTCAGAATTGTATATTTTCTTATACATATTTGCCTGAGAGAGCAGATAAGATCACAGCTTGTGGTTTCATCTGAAATGTAAGCATAGATTTTTGTGCTCTGGAGTGGGGTTTGAATGAGAGAAAGAGCTACCCACAGATCCACTTAAGTGCGGGGTGAATGCGTGCAGCAGCAAATGGTTTGTTGGTGCATTCCTGGTGTTTGCAATGTGAGTTGTGGAGGACGGTTTTAACCTTTAGGTTTTGGATTCAAGATACCTAAAGCTGTGCCATGTTGATAGCTCGTTAAAGAGTAAAATGTTTAATTCTGTTTTTTAAGTTTGAAACAAATTAACATAAATTGCATATTAAAAATATCCTTGGTGAGGATGAAGGTAGAATTAGGGTTTCAGGTAGATTATCGGGAGCAATATTTTCACTGCAGCTACATACCCAGCGGGTGAGGCAGTATCTATGGAGCGAAGGAATAGGTAACGTTTTGGGCCGAGACCCTTCTTCAGACTGATGTGGGGGTTGGGGGGATGGCGGGAAGAAGAAAGGAAGAGGCGGAGACAGTGGGCTGTGGGTGAGCTAGGAAGGGGAGGAAAAGGAGGGAGAAAGCAAGTACTACCTGAAATTAGGGAAGCCAATGTTCATACCGCTGGGGTGTAAACTGCCCAAGCGAAATATGAGGTGCTGGTCCTCCAATTTGCAGTGGGACTCACTCTGGCCATCGAGGAGGCCCAGGACAGAAAGGTCGGATACAGAATGGGAGGGGGAGTTGAAGTGCTGAGCCACCTGGAGATCGGGATGGTTAATGCGGTCTGTGCGGAGGTGTTGGGTGAAGCAATCGCCAAGCCTGCGCTTGGTCTCATCGATGTAGAGCAGTTGACATCTAGAGCAGCGGATGCAATAGACGAGGTTGGAGGAGGTGCAGTTGAACCTCTGCCACACCTGGAAAGTCTGCTTGGGTCCTTGGATGGAGTCAAGGGGGGAGATAAAGCGACAAGTGTAGCATTTCCTGCGGTTGCAAGGAAAAGTACCAGAGGAGGGGGTGGTTTCGGTGGGAAGGGACAAATTGACCAGGGAGTTACGGAGGGAGCGGCCTCTGCAGAAAGCCGAAAGGGGAGGAGATGGGAAGATGTGGCCAGTGGTGGGATCCCGTTGGAGGTGATGAAAATGTCGGAGGAATATCTGTTGTTTGTGATGGCTGGTAGGGTGGAAGATGAAGACAAGGAAGGCTCTGCCCTTGTTACGAGTGGGGGGATGGGGAGTGAGAGCGGAGCTACGGGATACAGAAGAGATGTTTAGAAGGAACTGCAGACGCTGGAAAATCGAAAGTAGACAAAAATGCTGGAGAAACTCAGCGGGTGAGGCACCATCTATGGAGCGAAGTAAATAGGCAACGTTTCGGGTCGAAACCCTTCTTCAGACAGAAGATGGGGTGATAGCCCCATCTATAGTCGAAGAGGGGAACCCCCATTCCCTAAAGAAAAGATGGTTTCATTGTCTCAAATGCTGGAACTCCAGTTGCTTAGTTCTATGCAATCAGTCGGTAAGTTCAAGAGTTAAGAGTATTTAATTGTCATATGTACCAGCAACAGAACAATGAATTCTTTAAAAGTCACAAAGTGCTGGAGTGACTCAGCATCTATGGAGAACATAAGAAGGTGAAGTTTCAGGATTCTTCTTCAGACTGACTTATTGCAACTTTACAAGCTGACTAACACAATAAATAAATATATAATCATCAAGAAATGAATAACCTGTAATCTAGATAACCAGACCCAAACAGTACAAAACTGAGTAGGTAGAGCAACCAAAACAATTTTCTGAAGAGTCCCGACCCAAAACGTCACCGACCCATGTTCTCCAGAGATGCTGTCTGGCTCGCTGAGTCCTTGTTCCTTGTTTCTACAAAACAATTTACGTTAGATCATAGTTCCTGAGGTAGGGTTTGTGGTTAGTGTTGTGCAATGTTCAAGAGCCTTATGAATGAACAACAGCCTTATTGTTAAATCTGTCCAATGCAGAGAGAAGAGTCAATGAGATCACATCTCTGTTGTGTTCAAGAAGGAACTGCAGATGCTGGAAGATCGAAGGTACACAAAAATGCTGGAGAAACTCAGCGGGTGCAGCAGCATCTATGGAGCGAAGGATCTCTTGCTGATCTGTTGTGGCAGATGCAAATTATAGTGGATCCCAAAACAAGAAGTGAAATCAAAAATTAACCCTTACACCCAAGAATGCTGAATTGAATGGGTCACGTGTTTTTGCGGGAATTACAGTGGCACGAAACACAACTCCATTCACACTATGGTAGGGATATCTCATGATTAGATTTCCAAAAGTTGACAACCCCAATGTCAATCAATGTAACCACAGCCTTGCTATTCACAGGGCTAGGTGACACTTGTTTCTAATTTCACAGAACATACTTCATTCTCTAGATTATACTGATTAACAGCCTGATTGTCTCAATTAAGTGTGGAAAATTCATTGGAGCAGGTAGGGGCTGCATGTCTGCGTTGGATTTATTTTTAAGTGTATTGGCCAGGGGATCGAGTCAAGAGATATAAGATACAAGAGATACAAGATACATTTATTTGTCACATGCACCAGTTGGTACAGTGAAATGTGTGGTCACCATACAGCCATACAAATAAAATAAAGAACACAACACACGATAGAGTCCAACATAAAACATCCTCACACCGCAGAATCAACAGTTCCCACTGTGAGGGAAGGCACCAAAGTCAGTCATCTTCCTCTGATGTTCTTGATGTTCCCCCGTGGTTGGGGCCTCCCGAGCCCTCCGCAGTCACCGCCACGGGCGGCCGGATGTTCAGGCCCGCTCTCCGGGATGATGGAACTCCGACGTCGGAACGGGAGGACAACCTCAGCGGCTTGGACCTCCGAATCTGCCACTTCCTACCGGAGTCCGTGGCTCCCGAAGTCCACAGGCCGCGCTGGGCGGAGATTCACGCTGGCGGCCCTCGACAAAGGGATCCCAGGACTCCGCGATGTTGGTCAGCGCCGCCCGCGCTGGGAGCTCCACAAACCACAGCTCCACGATGTTGATGCTGCAGGCCCAACGCTCCGGAGCTTCATACGGCGATCCAGGTAGGCATCGCCTCTCCGCGGTGAATCCAGCACTGCACCGCTGCTGCTGAAGGTCTGGTCCAGTCCCCGGTCCCCAAATCCATAATATAGGGGCTGCTTTATCAATAATTCCTGGGAGTATATCGTGCCTGATTCTTCGTGTTCCAATAAGAACCTGCTGTATCACTAGAGTAGGTCATTGGAATTTTCTTGACAATCAAGGAGAAGCCTATCCTGATGGAAAGGAAGAGTGATTTTATGCCAAGGCTCTTTCTTTAGTGGATTGTTTGCAAAAAGGAAGATAATTAGTTTGGCGGGCGAGATGGGCGGGTATCTACTCACTCCATCTGGCAGACAAGCAGTTATATCTTTAGCATTGAGTGGTACCCAGCTGATCTGACCAGAATCAGAAAGATAACAACTCTGAAGCATGCTGCTTCATTATACCATTTAGTTGGACAGCCTTGCTGTTCCTAAGAGCTAATGGATGGCATCTGTTATCATCAAATGCAGAAAATCTGTTTGATTTGTGTGCCATCTACAAACTGGCGGTGGAAACTGTTCCCACTATAACTCATTAACATTTGAATATGGTTTGGCTTAGAGAAAATAAATTAAGTTTAACTGTAATAGAACTTGAACTCGAGACTCAATCACTTGGACTGGAGAAGAATCACCAGTATTTTGTTCTTGCCATTGGGTGTCTAAAGAACTAATGCCTTGCATTTTTACTTACTTAGCTCATCCGAAACTCAGCTGCCTGGTACCTAATTTGTTTCCCCATTGCCTCTATGCTTACTGGGCTACAAATGGCTTCTGGTTCAGCAATGCACTTTTGTGGGTTGAGTCCATGATGGTACAATGGGTTTAAGGGGCAGCATCAGTTCTAAGTACAGGTACTTAGAGGTTTCAATACTCCATCTTGTGCAGCTTTGTGGCTAGAATTGACACTACTGTTGACATTTAAATGTTTAATTGGTAAAATCAGCGCATGAAATTGTATTTACTATTTAGAGCCTACAGTTTAATGGCTGGAGTCTGTCACCTACACCACGCAGTATCATATTTAAGGATAAAACTGATATCTTGATGCATCATTTAGGCACAGTCACCCGGAAATTCCAGTGCCACCTAAAGGACATGCCAAGTTGATTTGGATAGGAGGGGGCAAAGTTTATCTTGCCCACTCTTCCAGCACATCAAGATTCAGTTGTGACAAGGCCCAAGGCCTTCAGTTGTTGATCATTTTTCTCTTTGGTCTCCCCAGTCTAACTTCTCCTGAATATGGATGTCAAATACAGGTCTAATTAGCACACCAATATGTTGGCATCTGTGTGTTGACAGGGGTGTAAGCACTTATTTGGCCTTCTTATACCTATCAATGAGGTGGTGAATACAAGAGGGAAAGTGAGACTTCCCTGACATTGGTTTGTTGGGCTAAAGGCAAAATTTGGTCTGTACATCATCTTCCCTGCAGAAGTGGAGACCCTTCTTCAGTCTGAACCTGAAACGTCACCCATTCCTTCTCTCTCTCTCTCGATACTGAGTTACTCCAGCATTTTGTGTCCATCTTCAGTGTAAACCAGCATCTGCAGTTCCTTCCTGCATATCTTACCTGCAGGTGTCTTAGTGCTGGAAGTGCCCAAAGGCTTGCCCCAGAAAAGTATTTTCAATGGCAAAATATACTTTATTCACACCATTTTCAAATACGTGACACAAGTGAACATTTTCAGCACAATTCATGTAATTCTAATTGCAATGTTAACAGGATATCAGTTATTGTTTGCACCTACACCTTGAGCAAACTTCATGGGGGTTCTAATGCAGATTCCAAACACTCTGTGTGTAATGGCAGAAGGGCCATAAATTGTAGCCCTTACCCAGAGTCCTTGCAGCTTTTACATGTCCCTCTGCAACAGTAACAGCCTCATAGTACTGGGCAGTTTGCTGAGGGACATGGTTCAGGAATACTAGTTTCAGGCATTTTTCACTGGGTTGATGATTCTCCAGCAGCAAGTGATATTTGTTTGTGTGTGTGAGAATGAGAACAGTGCAGACATAGTTATGCAGCTGTAGCAATGAACCAATGAACAAAATATTCCCAATAAAGCGCACTCCAGATGGATATTGGCATTGTTCTTATTTCTAGTGCAACTGTTGCAAGGGAAGAGTGGGGTGTTACTGACAGGAAAGCTTGTCCTCACCACCAGCCAAGCAAAGTGTTGGTGTTTGAAAATATCTGCTGATAAACCATTCTGTCAAATGATTCGGACATGTTCAGAGAACAACCCAACATGATCTGTTGCCAGCGTGCCTGAAAATCACCACTATCATCCCGGTGCCCAAGCAGACAAACATCAACTCCCTCAATGACTACAGGCCCGTTGCTCTTACATCTGTAATCTCCAAGTGCTTTGAAAGGCTGGTCCTAGGTCACCTTAAATTATCTCTCCCCCCCCCCCCCCCTCACTCGACCCACACCAGTATGCATATAGGGCTAATAGATCTACAGAGGATGCCATAAACACTGTCCTCCATGCTGCACTACAACACCTAGAGGAGAAGGGGTCATATGTCAGGATGCTTTTTGTTGATTACAGCTCAGCTTTTAATACAATCATACCCAGCAAGCTGATCACAAAAATGCTAGACCTTGGCCTCAGCAGTCAACTGTGTCGGTGGATATTGGACTTTCTCAGTGAACGCCCACAGACGGTGAGACTTGGACCCTACACCTCGACATCCCTGACCCTCAGCACAGGATTACCGCAGGGCTGTGTGCTCAGTCCGCTCCTCTACGCCCTATACACACATGACTGCTTGCCCCATCACCCCGCAAATAGGATCATAAAATTTGCGGACGATACAACCGTGGTGGGGCTCATCTCAAATGGGAACGAGGTCGCCTATAGAGAGGAGGTGCACAGACCTTATGAGTGGTGTGCTCACAACAATCTCTCTCTGAACACTAAAAAGACAAAGGAGATCATCACTGATTTCAGGCGACATAGAGCGGAGCTCAGGCCACTGGAGATAGGGGGCGAGGAGGTGGAGAGGGTGCCTAGTTTTAAATTTCTGGGGATCAACATCAGTGAGGATCTTAAATGGTCTGTGAACTCTGCTGTAGTTGTAAAAAAAAGGCGCAACAGAGACTTTACTTCCTCAGAACACTGAGGAAGGCCCATCTGTCTGCTAAACTGCTGGAGTCTTTCTACCGCTGTTCGGTAGAAAGCATACTAACTTACTGCATAACTGCCTGGTTTGGGAACTGTTCAGCAGCTGACAGAGCAGCTCTCCAGAGGGTGATAAAAACTGCCCAGGGTATCATTGGACTCCCCCAGCCCCCTCTGGAGGACATTTACCACTCCAGATGCCGCAGCAGGACCTGTAATATCGTGAAAGACATTACACATCCTTGTCACCACCTTTTCACACTGCTGCCCTCAGGAAAAAGGTACTGGTCGCTAAAGTCACGCACTGCCAGACTCAAGAACAGCTTTTACCCATCAGCAATCTTGGAACTGAACTCTGTCTCGGGAGCGGGTTATGGGGAAGGAGGGGGGGGGGGGGTGGGAGACAGTGTTAATTTATGTAAATGTGAATCCATGGGTGGGTTTGGGGAGGGAGGGAGTGTAAAAAAGTATGAGTATGTGAATGTTTGAAGTTCTTTTAAATGGAGAGACACAGTAATCTTGTTGTATGTGACACATGCAATGACAATAAAGCATTCTGATTCTGATTCTGATTCTGATGATCTAAACGCATTTCCTTTCCCTGCAGGACTCTGATGATCTCTGCTTGGATAACTGCACGATTGATTTGTTATCAAAAATGTTCTATGAGTTCAGTTTTAGTTTAATGTCATGTGTACCGAGGTGCAGTGAAAAGCTTTTGTTGCATGCTAACCAGTCAGCAGAAAGCCAATACATGATTACAATCGAGCCATTTACAGTGTATGGACACATGATAAGGGAATAATGTTTAGTACAAGGTGAAGCCAGCAAAGTCCGATCAAGGATAGTCCGAGGGTCACCAATAGTAGTTCAGCACTGCTCTCTGGTGGTGATAGGATGATTCAGTTGCCTGATAACAGCTGGGAAGAAACTGTCCCTGAATAACATATGAGGTGCGTGGTTCAGCTAAAACAACAATAAAATGTGAGCACCTGGTATTTGCATACTCTGGGTCTAGGCACATTCTCAACACATGATACAAAACAACCAAAAATTGTTATTCACTCTTGCTAATAGATGGCGTATCACTTCAAAATGTTATGTTGTTGAATTTCCAACAAAGTGCACATTAATCTCCAAACTGATAATGACAATGCTTTATAAATGACAGCCTCTTTACACAATATTCAGATTTTATAACAGTGACCAAGACTAGATGCATGTTGAAAAACAGGAAGGGCCAAGTCATTGCAGAAGACTGGTTCTCCTCTTACAGAATGAAACTGGTTCACCATTGTTCCACATTGCCAATGCTCTATTATTGAAATTGATGAGGTAGAAAGAAAACCCTACAGCTCTAAATTACATCAAATAAATAAGTTGCTTGATACAGTTGGATATTGTTTCGGCTAAACGCCAGTCCCAGACGGTGTACCTGGCCGAATGCTAAAAAACCTATGCAAACTAACAGCCTGAAGTATTCAAGGACATTTTCAACATCTTGCTTCTGCAGTCTGAGGTTCCCACCTGCTTCAGAGGGGTACCTATTGTACTAGTACCCAAGAAGAGAACGGTGACCTGCCTTAATGACTATGGTCCAGCAGCACTTAAATCCACCGTTAAGTTCTTCAGGACGTTGATTACGACACAAATCAGCTTCTGCCTCAGAAATGACCTGGATCCACTTCAATTTGCCACTCGACACATTAGCACATGCCATCTCACTGGCTCTCCACTCAGCTTGGACCATCTGGATAACAGAAACACATGTTAGTCTGCTGTTCATTGAGCACAGTTCAACCCCTCAGGGACCTAGGCCTCTTCCCTCCCTCTGCAACTGGATTCGGTTTACTGGAAATGCTGCCTGAATTAGAGGGTATTAACTATAAGGAGAGGTTGGACAAACGTGGAATGTTTACTGCAGAGTGTCAAAAGCTGAGGGGAAACTATAGAAATACGTAAAATTATGAGAGTAGACAGTCAGAGCCGTTTCCCCAAGGTGGAAATGTCAAAGACCAGAGGGCTTAGTTTTAAGGTGAGAGGGAAAAAGTAAAAGGAGATTGTTTGAGTGAGTCTACTTCAGTGTGGGAGCAGCAGTGGGAGATTTCAAAAGGCAGCAGATGGATTGGGCCTAGCACATAGATGTAATTCGCTAAAAAGGCACATTAGTGCCTCTACTCTCTTAGAATTTTAAATGTCACCCAATACTCCCAGAAGTGTGGAACGGGAATGGAACGATTCTTCCAAGAAATTGGTTCATCAGTCTCAATGAGCTAGTTATTATAAAATTGTAAATTAATTCAAAGCAATGAAGAATAAGATGCACAATTTGAGAACCATGGAAAAGATCTCCATTTGGGAAGCATCATATTTGTTCACTGTATTTACTTATCTGTAACAAATGCAAATAAGGGCTAGAAACAAGGAACAGCAGATGTCGGTTTACACAAAAGGACACAAGTGCTAGACTAACTCAGCAGATCAGGCAGCATCTCTGGAAAACAGAGATAGGTGATGTTTCGGGTTGGGAAGGGTCAGAAGAAAGCTCCCTATCTGAAACGTCACCTATCTATGTTCTCCAAAGATGCTACCTACCCAAAGTGCTACTCCAGCACTTGTGTCCTTTTTTACATAAGCTCCCTATATCTTTGTGCTTCAGATTTACTAGTATGTTATACCATAGCATAATAAAAATGTTCTGAGGTTGGAATGGTGATTTTTTCTTATTAACTTTTATGCCCTTGTCCCACTTAGGAAACCTGAACAGAAACCTCTGGAGACTTTGCGCCCCACCCAAGGTTTCCGTGCGGTTCCCGGAGGTTGCAGGTGGTTGCCGGAGGTTGCAGGTAGTGGAAGCAGGTAGGGAGACTGACAAAAACCTCCGAGAACCGCACGGAAACCTTGGGTGGGGCGCAAAGTCTCCAGAGGTTTCCGTTCAGGTTTCCTAAGTGGGACAGGGAGGCTCTCTCTCAAAAGTGAAAACAAATACTTGAATTTGATGTTGCCACTCAATGGCTCATCAGGAACACTGTTGAGAGGCTGGTCCTAATATGATACAGATGAGATCAGGAAATCTGGATCTGCGTTTATACGTGCCTGCTTCATCGTGCACTTTAGCCTGTGTATATCACACTGCATTCATCACTTTTGTTACCGAGTCCAGGAACTGGAAATAATTGTACTTGATGTCATACTCCATGTCGTACCAGAAATTCACTGAAATAGAAAGATCAAATTAAATTCCATGCTGTTTTTATACCGATACCCAGAACACAACCCTGCCGTGCTTACCAATTCTTTGAAAAGTTCCCAGTTTTTCTACCAGTGAAGTTTCACTCTATTGAGCCATCAAATTGCTAAATCTCTGCTAGAGAGACTAGATGACAGCTGGGATACAGAAGGGTGCTGTTGGAGACTGGTACATTGTGTATCTGTCACATGGCTGATCTAGGACTCCTAGTTTGTTTATTTAGATCTACCTCACACAGGACAGGATATGACATAAACACTACGTTTGCAGTCATTTCCAAAGTAGGAGGCAGTGTCAATTCTGAGGTAGAAAGGAAACACCAGACATACAGAATGATATCGATCAATTTATAAGACGGGTACAGCAACAGCAGGTGGAGTTTAATCCTTAAAAGTGCGAGGTGATGCACTTTATAAGGACCACTAGGAGTGCTATGGACACAGGCAATGGTAGGGCCTCAGGGTATTGAGGAATAGAGGGACTCAGGATGTAAGTTCAAGGATCAGTGGAGGTGTCAGAAATGGTAGAGAACACGGTGAAATGGCAGACGGGGATTTTATCAGCAGGGTCATCAAATATAAGAGAAGGGAGGTTATGGTACAACTTTAAAACATTAGTTAGGCCATAGACAGAGGACTATGAACAGTTCTGGTCACCATAGGATGTAAATGATTTCAGTGGCGAGGATGCAGAGGAGATTCACCAGGATGTTATCTGGGATGAGGAGAGACTAGATAAGGTGGCTTCTATTTCTTGGTGCAGAGGAGGCTGATGGGGTCCTCTCGGAAGTTTACAAAATTATGCGAGGTGTAAATAGGTAGAAACTCTTCCCCGAGGATGGGTTGAGCCGAGGGGCCTGTTTCCGTGCTGCATAGCTCTACAACTCTATAGCAGAGGTATCTAAAACTAGAGGACACAGGTTTCAGGTAAGTGGTAGTAACAAAAGTTAGAGGAAATCTGAGGAAAAACTTTCCTCCAGAGGATGGTTGGAATCTGCAAGACATTGCCTGGGGTGATGGTGGAGACAGTGACTTTCTCAACATTTAAGAAGGATCTGGACAAGTGCTTTAATCTACAAGGCATAGAAAGCTGTGGACAAAGGCCTGGTAAATGTGGGTATTACAGGGTCAGCAGGGACATAGGGGACCAAAGGCTGTTTTTCCTTTGTTTGATTCTAGAGGATACTGGACCGGAAGGGGTAAAGAAAATAAGACTCAATCTCAGTAAGTGCAAAGTGGTGCATTTTGTTTAAAATAAGTGTGTTTTGAGTGAGATCAATAAAAGGGATTATGAGATTCAGATTCATGAGGCATGTTTAAAAGTATTTGCCTTCCATCACAGCGAGGAGGAGATTCACTGTGATGGATGTTTGTGTGAATTGAGTTGGTTGTGTGTCTTGTAAAATTGTTTCTTCTTGTTGTATGGCTGCAGAAACCAAATTTCTTGAGGTTCAAATGACAATAAACAATAGTATTGTATTGTATTGTATTTGACTAACAATAAATAATGAAATACTTGGTATTAGGATCATAATATAAAACATGGAATGTTATGGTGAATCTAAGACATTAGTAAAAGTAATATGGTGCGATGCATCAAGAGGAATTGTGAGCACCGTGCTATACACAGCACAAATTTACTGCTGTTGTCTAGTAAAAAAAAATCTTTCCGCTGAGTTGATGGCACACAACAAAAACTTTTAACTGTACCTCGGTACACATGACAATAAACTAAACTGAACAGAAGCAGCGTTTATGTCAGAGAAGATTAATTATGGTCTTTGGAATTATAAAGATATGTGACACAGATACAAAGAGCAAAGGTTTGTTTTGAGACCTTTATTATGTCATAGATATTTATATGTCAGCATTTGGGGGAAAAGGCTGCATACTGTGGTTAAAGTAAAATGGAATAAAAAGGCATTGGCAAAATGCTTGCTTGTTTGACGTGAAGATGTAGTCCACAAACAGAAAAGATTTACATTTAAAATATCAGGAAAAGAAAAATCAGACCCAAAATACAGAATATATTTCTGGAATTCAATGCCAAGAATATTAATCAATAACATTGCTTTCATACCAGTGATCCTGTGATTAACTATTGATAACTGAGGCAATTTGCTATAGATTTTCCATTGCACCTGTACCATATCTTCTTATGTGAAGAGACCACAACGTAATTTAATCTTGGAGACACAAGAAACTGCAGGTGTTGGAATCTTGAGCAAAACACAAAGTGCTGGAGGATCTTAGCGGGTCAGGCAACATCTTGCAAGGAATGGACAACCAATGTTTTGAGTCAGGGCTCTTCTTCAAGCTGATTGATGTAGGGGCGGAGAAAGCTAGAAAAGAGAGGTGGAAAAGGGGAGGGAGGGGGGGGAATAAATGATCATCTGATAAATGATAGGTGGATACAGGTCAGGAGGTGTTGATTGGTAGATAGTATCAAAAGATGGAAGTAAAATGGAGACAAAAGTGTGTCAGGTAAGAAGAGGAGTGGAATGTAAAGGGAAATAGGGGGGTGAAAGGGAAAAGGGGGACTCTGAAGGAAGATGAGTGGGATTAATCTTGTATCTCCACACATACACACATGGGACTGAACAATATAAAGCATTAATGTGCCTCAAACTCTTTGGACAAAATTGCCAATGACCCTACCTATCCCCTCCAACCTCTCAATCAACAGCTGCCTAGATCCTTCAATCTTTCCCACTGTGATTTTGAGATTGTTTTAAAGGAACGGAAATCCTGAAGCAGAACAGTGCAGATGCCTGAAATCTCCGGTGACGTATGGAAACATTTTCTGCAAATTTTTCTGTGCTGCCTGTCAAAGCTTTCACATTTTTATGAATGCTTGACATTCACAAAGATTCAAAATCTAGTGGAGCTGTACAAACTGAACTCAGAGCTTCATCCATGCAGTTCCTTGTTCAGTACCCATCTGTGTTATTCATTTGTGTTACTTCCAACTCCCTGAGTAACACATGGATCACTACACACATCTGTGAAACATTGTTTAATATATACAGATATTTAAGTAACACAATGTGCAGCATTTACACCTCCCTGTGTAACACACTGTTCGGTATGCAGTACCCTGTACAAAGCTGTTCAGTATATCAGCTCCCTGCTTAACACAATGTGCTGTACATACAACTTACTGTATAGTGGCATTTCAGTGCACATAGTTCCCTGTATAACACTATATTCACTGTACCTCAGTAGACGTGACAATAAACTAAACTGAACACACCATTCCCCTTAGTAGACACAGTTCTCTATATAACCCCTTTCAATGCAGTTCCCTGTGGAATACTGTTCATCACATACCTGTATTGCACATTGTTCAGTATGTTAACTGTAAAGTCTGGTGGCTATGACTTACTTACAGGACAATTGCATTAATTCTGTACCTGCAATGCAGCCGTGTGACTGGCGAACATGGTGGAACCACAAAGAGGGAAGATACAGCATCTCGCCTGCTCTCACTGTGCAGTGGGTAGGTCTTGCAAGGGAGTACTCAGGGAAACGACTGAGGTCAGGGTTCAGAGGATCCAGAGGAATCCAAGGTACCTGGTTTTGAGAGCAAGCAAAGAGTCCATTCATTATGTTAAATCAGAGTATTTGAGTGACAGCTCGAAGATCAGAACTTGCCATTTCACATTTCTCTCTGCATTTCATGCATAACAATTCTGATTATATTCACTATAACTCAAATCTCTGAATATTAAAATGTGTAATCATTTCATTTATTTCTGGCTGTGCCCATTGTGAGAACATTTGACTTATTCAATCAGTTTAATGTAATTGCAATATTCACATGGGTGAGCGTAATATTTCATTCAATGGCAGCTTTTTGGATAAAGCAACATTTCTACTTAGGCCAGGAGTCCATTCCATTGGCTGTAGGTCGGAAATGAACATGAACAGTTGTGATGGGAGAGCAGCCGCCAGCCCACCTCACTGACCCAGTGAGTGAGTGAGCGAGTCTGCTCAGAGCTCCCGGCTCCGCTTCATCGAGTCCCAACCCCCGGTTGTTGTGGTCTGGGGGGGGGGGGGGGGGGGGGGTGGGGAAGTGTACGATGAGGAAATGTCCCATGCCCACCTGGCAGAAGATGCCTGCAGCCTGCCAGCGGCTGGCAAATCCAACCCAACCACCCCGTCATCCCTCAAACACTCGTGTGCCTCTGGCCTGGTCTTGTGGTGAACCATTTATATGGCAAGTCCAGTTTTGTTTCTGGTCAGTGACCTTTATGATATTGTCGGTTATTTTATTTCTCTATGCTTTGTTGTCATCTTCTCTCTATTCTACATTTTCCTTGAACCTCATCTCCTTTGGTCTCGTTTTCACACCTTACCCTTCCTTAACTCAGTGTAGCCCTCTCCCCTGACTCTCAGTTTGAGGGAGGGTCTCGACCCGAAACGTTACCCATTCTTTCTATCCAGAGATGCTGCCTGTCCCGCTGAGTTACTCCAGCATTTTGTGTCTATCTAAGACATTGATGGTGGGGGACTTGGCAATGATGTCATTGAAAGTCTGAAGAAGTCCTTGCCTGGCACGTTTAAAGCGTAAATGTGATTTTCCAATTCTCAGCCTATGCCCAAAGGTTGGCTCGGTCTTGCAGTAGGCAAGCATGAAGTAATGGACTGCTTCATTTGCTAAGGAGTTGCCAATGTAATTAATCATTGTGCAATCATCCCTGCGCCCAACCTTGTGACAGAAGGATGGCCATTGCATGAAGCTGATCCTATAAATCCTTGGCATGGATTGGTACATTTGGAAATAAACCAGCAATGGTCAGCGCCTATGGGACACAATGAGTGAGAAGAACAGAAAAAGAGAAAATTATCTGAAACAAAATGGAACTGTGGAGTTACATTGGCTACCCTCCAGTCCACAGGAACTGATCCAGAGTCGAGAGAACGATGAACTGTGGGGTCCTCTGGTGGCAGGTAGCCTCAGTTTATCCCAGCTGATTGAATCAATTAACAACTTACTAGCAAATCCAGAGCGCTGTACAGTGTTAATTTCAAATAGAATTAGATGAATTAAGTATTTATTCCACTGAAATGCTAAATAAGAAGTAAACAAAGAATAGGTATTCCCAGCTGGAACTGTGTTAAGTGGTCCACCCCCTCAGCCAGCTGTAATTGTGTTAAATGAGTTGCTCACAATCAGAGAATGAAGGAACAGGGACGTAGTCCATTGATATTCTGTACAAGAATGAATGTGGGTTGAGAGTAAGTTCTTCATTGCCCTTCATAGCCCTTACTATGAGAATGAAGGAAACTGAGCTTTGCATATTGTGCCAGAGATCCTTGCATAAACTCTGCTCCTAGAACAGGTTTATTTGTTAATTCCTACTCTTTGCTTCCTGTCTCAAGTCAAGTCAAGTCAACTTTATTTCACATACACATACAAGATGTGCAGTGAAATGAAAGTCTTCCAACCAGTTCTCTATCCATGTCAGCACCCTACCCCCAATACCCTGTGCTCTAACTTTGCACACTAATCTCTTGTGTGTGAACTTGACAAAAGCTTTTTTAAAGTCCACATACACCACATCCACTGGCTCTCCCTTATCCATTCTACTTGCTACATCCTCAAAAAATTCCAAAAGATCAGTCAAGCATGATTTCTCCTTCATAAATCCATGCCGACTTTGGCCGATCCCGTCACTGCTTTCCAAATGCGCTTCTATAACATCTTTAGTAATCGCCTCCAGCATCTTCCCCACTACCGATGTAAGGCTAACTGGTCTATAATTCCCCATTTTCTCTCTCCCTCCTTTCTTAAAAAGTGAATCTGTGGAATTCTTCGCCACAGAAGGCAGTGGAGGCCGATTCACTGGATGTTTTCAAGAGAGAGTTGGAATCAAGGGATATGGGGAAAAAGCCAGAACGGGGTACTGATTTTGGATGATCAGCCATGATCATATTGAATGGTGGTGCTGGCACAAAGGGCCGAATAGAAACATAGAAAATAGGTGCAGGAGTAGGCCATTCGGCCCTTCGAGCCTGCACCGCCATTCAATACGATCATGACTGATCATCCAACTCAGTATCCCATCCCTGCCTCTCCATACCCCCTGATCCCTTTAGCCACAAGGGCCACATCTAACCCCCTCTTAAATATAGCCAATGAACTGGCCTCAACTACCTTCTCTGGCAGAGAATTCCACAGATTCACCACTCTGTGTAAAAAATGATTTTCTCATCTCGGTCCTAAAAGACTTCCCTCTTATCCTTAAACTGTGACCCCTAGTTCTGGACTTCCCCAACATCGGGAATAATCTTCCTGCATCTAGCCTGTCCAACCCCTTAAGAATTTTGTAACTTTCTATAAGATCCCCCCTCAATCTTCTAAATTCTAGCGTGTACAAGCCGAGTCTATCCAGTCTTTCTTCATATCAAAGTACTGCCATCCCAGGAATCAGTCTGGTGAACATTCTCTGTACTCACTCTATGGCAAGAATGTCTATCCTCAGATTAGGAGAGCAAAACTGTATGCAATACTCCAGGTGTGGTTTCACCAAGACCCTGTACAACTGCAGTAGAACCTCCCTGCTCTTATACTCAAATCCTTTTGCTGTGAATGCTAACATACCATTTGCTTTCTTCACTGCCTGCTGCAACTGCATGCCTACTTTCAATGACTGGTGTACCATGACACCCAGGTCTCGTTGCATCTCCCCTTTTCCTAATCGGCCACCATTCAGATAATAGTCTACTTTCCTGTTTTTGCCACCAAAGTGGATAACCTCACATTTATCCACATTATACTGCATGTGCCATGCATTTGCCCACTCACCCAACCTATCCAAGTCACCTTGCAGCCTCCTAGCATCCTCCTCACAGCTAACACTGCCCCCCAGCTTCGTGTCATCGCAAACTCCTACTCCTGCACCTGAATGGCCTACTCCTGCCCCTGTTTTCTATGTTTCCATGTTTTGCTCTCCAGTTCCTGTCTAATACTGCTGTAACTCCCCACCCCCAATTTTGCACATCCCTCCTTACCTTAAAAATTACAGAATAATGATCACTATTCCCAAATTGCTCCCCCACTGAAACTCCAATCACCTTGCTGAACTCATTTCCCAATATCCGTGGTGGAGGAGTGGCTGTGGGCTACACTGAGTGTGCTGAGCACCTGATGACCATTTGATAGCCCACCTCATTCCTTACTTCTCCTTCACCGTGGCTATTTGATCCAGACATTAATTGCTGCACACCCCGGCTCCTTGGCACCAGATTTACAGCACCTGTGGGTATTTAGTGAAGGGAATGAAAGTTTGGTGGAAGAACATGGCCTTACTTTTCTTGTGATTGACCTTGGACCCTGTGTCAGTTCAAACTAATTGAAAACAGATCTAACTTTGATCAACATCTTTGATCTAACATACCAAAGATGCTGATCAATGGAGACTGATTGTGGATATAAGCAGATCTCACCATTATCGATGCATAGTAGGGCTCTGAACTGAGTGTCCGCACTGCCTGGCATTATCATCCCTCTTATGTATGTGTCTTCCCCAATGGATTTGGCAAAAGTGTTTAATACAACACACAAAACAGGTCAGAGCAGAATGGGCACACTTGACCTTGAGGATAATCTTATAACCTACATTTGGCAGTGAGATGGGGACTTCAAGACAATGAACAAGGGTTGACAGTCAGCCAGCAGGAGGCAGCAGTGGTCAGACTGCTGTGAGTGTTTGCGACACAAAAAGGAAGTCTATCTGGACCGGATTGAATCGTCTGGTCTCGACCAGGTATATTGCCTGAGTAGTCCAATGCTGTGCCCACCAAATGCATTTACTTCCATATTTATCAGCATAGTGAACAAGAGGGGGAATGCTGTCTAGCTTCTCCAAACTAGCTCTGAAAGGATATAGTCAATTGTGGCAACCAATGCCACTAACCTTACATATCTGAGGAAAGATGTGCTGGTTCTGATGAGGGTCCAGAGAGGGTTTACAAGAATGATCCCAGGAATGAGGTTAACCTACGATGAGCGTTTGTCGGCACTGGGCCTGTACTCGCTGGAGTTTAGAAGAATGAGGGGGGACCTCATTGAAACAGTGAAAGGCTTGGATAGCGTGGATGTGGAGAGGATGTTTCCACTAGTGGGAGAGTCTAGGACTACAGGTCATAGCCTCAGAATTAAAGGTCATTCTTTTATGAAGGAGATGAGGAGAAATTTCTTTAGTCAGAGGGTGGTGAATCTATGGAATTCATTGCCACAGAAGGCTGTGGAGGCCAAGTCAGAGGACATTTTTAAGGCAGAGATAGATAGATTCTTGATTAGTACGGGTATCAGGTTATGGGGAAAAGGCAGCAGAATGAGGTTAGGAGGGAGAGATAGATCAGCCATGATTGAATGGCGGAATAGACTTGATGGGTCGGATGGCTTAATTCTACTCCTATTCCTTATGACCTTGTGACTTGAAATTTCTCTTTTTACTGAGTTAGGGAGGTATGCATAAAAACTTACAGCTAAACATTTTTTAAACAAGTACCAGCCAAGTTACTTATAATCAATATCAACAGTTGGGCAATTTATCAGTTAAATTTGGGTGTGGATAAAGTAAATATAATTTTGCAAACTACTGCCTACCTCTCTGTGATCTAACCACCTCATTTAAGTTTGTAGTTTCCTGTTTTTAATAAAACAAAAATAAACTAGTAATCTCTAATGAATGCAAATATACAAGAATAAATAAACACTATCTTGTCAAGATATTAAAAGTAGTTCCAAAGACAAACATATAATATAATTATTCTGTTCATAAACCTCTGTTCATGTTAATTTTTTTAGTTGCATTTATATTAACATTTAGCATCAAAAATCCCTGTATATTTTTACAACTGAAAAATCCTTAAAAGTTCGAGATATTTTGATGAACTATTTGATTCACTCAAAATGCTTTTAGAAAAAAAGTCTATCTGCTAATCTGCAAGTTATATTTTTTGATATTCAAAATAAACCTTTAATTAAAGTCAAAGTGTCTTAAGAAATCTATCACTGTTAATGCCAATAGCGAATAACCCTTTATTTAAACCATCTCTTATTGATAAGACATATAACCAATGGGAAAGTCTCGGAATTAGAAGGATCGGGGATATGTATGAAATGGGAAACTTACTATCATTCCAACAATTACAATTAAAATTTAAATTGAAAAACAACCAATATTTTAAATATCTTCAGATTTGCGATTTCGTGAAAAAATATATACAAGGATATCAAAAAGTAACTCCTGACTTATTGGAAGAGGCAATGAATATTGAAGCTGACTCACAAAAATTAATATCATATTTATATAATAGTATTCTAAATATAGACCTACCATCGACAGAGGTACTTAGAGAAGAGTGGGAACGGGAACTAATGATAAAAATTACGAAGGTTAAATGGGAAAAATACCTGATATATATTCACAAATGTTCAATTAATGTAAGACATAATTTAATTCAATTTAAAATTGTACATAGATTATATTACTCAAAAACAAGATTGAACAAATTTTATCCAAATATATCCGCCACTTGTGATAAATGTCTAGCCCAAAAGGCAACTATAACACACTCCTTAGTCTCCTGCATAAAACTTTATAGATTTTGGAATGATATTTTTGAAATATTTACAAAATTATTCAAGACAAGAATGGAACCTAATACTGAAATGATTATATTTGGCGTAATGGAAGATGGGAATAAATTGAACACATCTCAAAATCTATTCCTTAACTATGGTTTAATAATAGCAAAAAAATTAATTCTTAAATTTTGGAAAGGTACATCAATACCAACGCTTAAAATGTGGATTGCAAGTATGTTGGACACCGCTCATCTTGAGGAAATGCGATTCCTCCTAATGGATAAATCAGACCAATTCATAACGAGTTGGTCTCCATTCGTCGTTTTTTTGGAATCATATGGTGCAACACAATTGTAAAAAATAACTGTTTCAGGACTGGACGAGGGTTGGTCAAGACTATAAATAATGATCTCCTCTTTTTTTTTTTTTCTTTTCTTCTCTCTATTCTCTCTCTCAACTTTTTTCATTTACTCGTTTTCTTTTTTCACACACTATATATTTCACATCTTTCTATCCTTTACTATCTAACTTCTTAAAATAAAAAAAATAAAAAAATAAAAAAAAAAAATAAAAAATTAAAGTCAAAGTGTCAAAGTTACATATTTCATAGTAACATCGCATTTACTGGTTACAACTAATAAACATTTTTTGTACTGTAATACAATATAGTCCCTCAATTGCCTGGTCCTCATCCTTTTACTTCCTGGTTACAATTATGGTTGTGTTCCTGAGAACTGCTCTTAACCCGAACAGTTTGCAATTCGGAAATGCGAGAGTGATCGGAGTTCCCTCCCGGCAGAAGATGCCTGAAGCAAGTTCAAGTTCAAGTGAGTTTATTGTCATGTGTCCCTGTATAGGACAATGAAATTCTTGCTTTGCTTAAGCACACAGAAAATAGTAGGCATTTACTACAAAAGCAGCAGCAGCAGCTGGCAAATCCACCCCGCTGGTCTCCCAAACACCCTCTCGTGTGTATGAGTTGCACATAAGTTGGGCATTCGTAACCTGGGGAGCATCTGTAATTCATGACAGAACAATCTTTCAGGTGCTTTGTGACCATATTTTGACAGTGAATCACTTATAATGTCGGTGTTATACCGGTCACACCAGGTAGACCGGTTACTTTTTCACTGTGTTATATAATAGGAAGATGCAGTTTTAAATCCAAATGAGGTCATCAGTTAAAATTGTAAGAAACAGACAGGCTTCCAAACAGAGACTGCATCTCTCTCAATAATGGTCGGTTGAGGTGGAACATTGCAACCTTCACGTGTTTCGACGAATGCAATCAACCCGGCGTGCACAATCAAATAAGATCAAATAGAACAAGTTGTCCTTCAACTTTAGGCTGTGCACGCCATACGCAAGAAGAAGATGGTCGGTTTACAGCATCAACTGAGATGCCAATGAAGAAGTGAATTAAGAGTACTGTTGGAGTAGGCACTATGCTGTCAGCCCCACTGGTCAGGCACGTTCCAATGTACAAAAAATAGGGGGTAATGTTTCCACACAGACAACAAACTGAATAGGTTCATTGTAAATACACAGATCCACAGAATTATCTTTCAAGCCACTGTGATAATGGTTTTACCTTCTCTGCATTCTGCATATCTATTACATCGTAGGAACCGTCTTCATTAACTTTGTACGTTGCAGGTTGAAAGTGTTCTGCAGAAGAAACAATAGAGTTTAGCTGGTGTGACCAGCCCGAATTTGGGTTACATTTTGTTCGATGTTTCAGTGGTCCCCATGCACCAGGATACAGTATGGTGCTGGGGAAAGGTGGGCTTCATTCATATCTCTTATTTATTTGGATTTCAGCTCTATTATGATAAGAGCATGCTAGAGAAGGGTGCAGTGCCAATAAAGTGGGAAAGGCGATTGGAGTCAATACCTGTGCATGTTGTACTGACAGTCAGCTAAATAACTTCCTCGTGAATGGGAGCAGGCTCTGCCATGCTCCTGTGAGCCAGATCCAATGGTGGCTTCTGATGCTCACTGTGTGGAGTTTACACGTTCTCTCCATTTCCTCCAGCTTACTTCCAAAAATGTGCAAGTTGGTGGGCCAATTTGCTACTATAAATTGCCCCCCCCCCCCCCCCAGGCGGAGCTGAGCGGTATAATTTGGGGGAGTTAACTGGAAAGTGGGGAAAATAAAATGGGATTTCATATCAGGGCAGCACAGTGGTGCAGCAGTAGGGCTGCTGCCTTACAGCGCCAGAGACCCGGGTTCGATACCGACTACGGGTGCTGAATGTCCAGAGTTTGTACATTCTCCCCGTGACCGCGTGGGTTTTCTCCAGGTGCTCCGGTTTCTTCCCACACTTCAAAGACTTACAGTGTAGATTAATTGGCTTAGGTAAAAATTGTGAGTTCTCCCTAGTGTGTTGGATAGTGGTGGTGTATGGGATGACCATTGGTCGGTGCCGACTCAGTGGGCCGAGGGGCCTGTTTCCATGCTGTATCTCTAAAAAATAATGAGCGCTTAAGGCTCTTCTTGGATTCGACAGACCACATGAGCCTATTTCTGGATTGCTATAAGAAAACAATGCTTGATTTAAATGCCTTTAATGTGGACTGCAACACTCAGGCTCTGCACAGAGGTGAAAAGAAACACCAAGAATAAGGTTGGAATCTATAATCAAACAATTGCTCAAAGTGACAACCTGAATGAATCGAGGAGGAAAAGAGGAATCGAGGCAGAGGGATTTGAAGTGGAGGTCAGAATAAAGGCTTGGATCCCTGAAAACATATGCCAGTTGATGAAGAGAAGGTAACTAAAGAGGGTGGGCATGAGGAAGACTGAGCTCTCGGAGATTTATAGGGCAAGAGAAAGTTACAAAGATCAAATGGAAAGCCATGAGAATACGGAGCTGCGGAGTATGTGTGGGTTCAAGGAGGGGTGGAAATGGACAATATAACAGCAATGGGTGTGAGGTATATCTCCTTCAGTCTTTGTGAGGTGGAAGATACAGAATTGGAATCTTGGCTTGATTTTAAAAGAATATTTTAACCAATATTCAATTTAGATCAACTTTAGGTGGTACAGGATCAATATGTCATTAATACCACCAGTTGAGGTTTGTAGAAGAGCCCAATATTGTTCTTGTCAGTCCTTACACTATCTAATCGTAAACTGCTGTAGCTCATTCACAATTGAAAATGGGGGATGCAGTCTGACCACACGGAGCCAGTAGTGGGGTGGAAAGCCAGGTGCTGAACTTTAGGAGTTGTCAGCCAGGTGCAGCATGTAGGTACAGGAGAGGTAGAGTCAAGGATAGATTCCCGGATTGCCGAGGAGGCAGGAACACGGGCTGTTGCAGGCAATGTAAGATTGGATAGGTAAGAGTGGAACCAACCAAACGTTAAAATATTAAGGCTGGATTCCATTCAGGCAAATATCAAAGGGGAAGTTTCTGAGAAGTGTAATGTAGTTGATTATAAAATCTGCAGAAATCTTGAAAATAATAATTTTGTGACCTAGATTAGGGACATTTTAGTGCAGTGGCAGAAAGCTGACCGAAAGGCTCAATTGCAGTCACTGAAAGGCCGGGCAGTGAAGAGGGAAGCAATAATCTCTACAACATTGAACGGGAAATGCAAGTTGAAAATTGGGTCATTATTTTCAAACAATGATGGGTCATAGGTGTTTTTAGTTTGAGGAGAGGGACTGATGGCACGAGGATTGAAAGGAAGTTTGAGGGACAACGGTCATGCAGGGAAAACTATTTACCATACGGGAGGGGGACAAGAAGTGGGTGTTCAGCAGTTTACTAGAATTCTGCAGTAAGTGTGACATTTATACCAGGGTTGATCTCCTGCAACAAACCAAGGTTATTCCACAGCTATTTTTATGTTCCCAACCAATCATCACCATGAACGCTGGGAATGGGAGCACAAATCCATTCAGAAATACTAACATTTTCTATCCAGAAATGCCCACAAATAGGCGACTTGAAACTAACAATAGTCAGTGGATGAATGGTACGAGGAATGTGCAGGAAGGAACTGCAGATGCCGGTTTAAACTGAAGAAAGACACAAAATGCTGGAGTAACTCAGCGGGACAGGCAGCGTCTCTGGAGAGAAGGAATGGGTGACGTTTCGGGTCGAGACCCTTCTTCAGTCTGAAGAAGGGTCGCGACCCGAAACGTCACCCATTCCTTCTCTCCAGAGATGCTGCCTGTCCCGATGGTACTAGGAATGCCTGACATACCATATGGGATAAAGGGTCTGTCAGTGGGCGGAAGGAGGATAAAGTGCTTCTCTCCAGAAATCACACAGTACAGGTTCTCGTAGTGATCTTTATGCACTGAAACAAAATTATGAGTAGTGGTCAGTACAACAATACCACAAAGTGAAAGGAAATCCAGAGCAAGCAAATCCATGGATTCCACCTCGAGCTCATTCTCTCATCACTCCCCAGAATTCCCCGCAGCAAACAGACAAACACTGGTTTTCCGGAACCACTCACTTCCTAATACTCAATATTGATTTATAGAAATATCTATCTGGATTAACATTCTTCATATAATATGAACATCCTACATGTATATGCAACTCTCCATGTAGATATTTCTAACTGAACATCTCTCCTCACCCTATTATAATGAAAAACTGTGTAATACATAGTGGGTACTCCATATATAAACACATATACAGTGAACCCTCGTTATAACGGTCCACGGTTGGGGGGGATGGTGCCTGTGATTGCCGATTGTCGACCATAACCGTGTAAGAGATGACAACACTGAGTGATAGAGTATCATTATGTGAGTAGTAGAAACAAAGAACTACAGATGCTGGTTAATACTCAGGACATAAAGTAGTAGCTCAGCAGGTCAGGCAGCATTTCTAGAGAACATGGATAGGTACTGTTTCGAGGCGAGACCCTTCGTCAGACTTCTAGTCTGGAACTGGGCTTGTAATCCAGGTGATTTGACGGCTCTGGCCTGCTGGCGGCCGGAGGAGAGCCAAGGATCAGTGGAGGTAATGGTTGCGGCCGCGGGCAGCTGGAGTGCAGGTAAGGGTTGGTGGTGGCGGCGGTCTGGAAGCGGCTGAAGAAGCTGTATGGATTGGCAGGAGGCAACTGGGGAGGCGGTGCGGGGCCGGCATCAGCAGTCTGGGCTGGTGGTGAAGGCCGGCAAGTCTGGCCTGCAAGTGGCTGGGGGGTTGGTGTGGAAGCCCGGCCTAGCGGTGAAGGCTGGTATGTCTGGTCTGGTAGTGGCCAAGGAAGTGGTGCGGGTCGGAGAGGTGTCGGCAGCCTTGCCTGGTGGTGAAGGTCGGTGTGTTCGGTCTGGAAGCAGCCTGGGTGGCGGGGAGCGTTGGTGGCAGCATCGGTGGTCCCCATCCCAGAGAGGTGGTAAAGTTGGCGCAGCATCTCCTGTGCCACTGTGGGTCTCGGCCTTGTGGTGGTTGGGTGTGAGCACAATCCAGTGGTGGATCTCTACCCAAAACGTCACCTGGCCATGCTCTCCAGAAATATCGTCTAGCCTGCCGAGTAGCTCCTGCGATTGCTTGTCAATATCAGTGCCTTGTCAATTTCAAAGGTCTCGGCAGTGTAACTAACAGGCTGTGTTGTTAAAGAGACAGGGGTGTCTGATTACTGTGCGGCTGCTCCGTCCACTATAACTGAAATCCATTATAGAGGTCCGTAATTACGAGGGTAGACTGGAGTAATATTCTGATAATCCGGCACCCTCAGGACTTTGGTGGTGCCAGACTTGCATGTTTTTCTGTATTATTAGATGTTACCAATATTAATATCTGGAAACACTTAAGATTTCACTTTTATTTTACATGCTACACAAGGTAGAGAATGGGTGGAGAGAAGCTGTTGTGGTCTCTCTCTCACTGTAACCTGGTGCCCAGAACATAGTGTTTTTGAATGTATGCCAAATGAAGATAATTAACTCTCTTGGTCAGTTCGTAATCCCTCCCCATGCACTACAAGTTACTGATTACTTCTTTAATTCATCTCTCTCACACTACCACGCTTCCAGCACCATGCTCCAGACTGTGAGCCTAACGTTAATTTGGTTCTCTCACGCTCTCAATCAGCACCCGCCCCCCCGAAACACAACCACATTACACCAGCCCCACCCATCATGACATTGTGAGGAATGTCTCTCCACTGGTTTATGCCCAAAGAAGAGTATGCCGCACCTTTGTGATTCATGACACCACTGCTGCGTGAGTCCGTCTGCCACTAACACTGGTCAGAGAAATAACACCTGCGATTCTCCACTCAGGTAGGAACAGGTCAGGTTTCAAGATAGCGACTTAGTAGAACCCATAAACTGAGTTCTGATTTTTTCCCCAAAATCTATTTCTACTATCTCCATTGAAGAAAAATTCACAAACCGATGCGACCAACGGCATAGCAGGTGGCACAACTCCAATCCACAGGCAAAGGCAGTCCTCCATTAGCCTGGCTAGGAGGTCAAGGCAGAGAAGAATGAGGCACTGGGTCATGTTTGCCCTGATCCAAGGGCCCTTGCTCCCAGGGCTCAGGCGGAAAGAGAGAGGAATTGGAGTAGGGCTCTTCAGCTACACAACCTGGTTATGCCATTCAGTTTACCTATGATCAAAATTAGTATATTTGGACTCACATCCTGTTCTTGCAGTCTTTTTCCTCACAGCCTTGTGGAGTTTATGTTCCTGTGTGTTGACTGAGTTTATGTGTTGTGATGCTGCTGCAAGCGAGATTTTTATTGTAGCTGTACTTCACTGGGCTTTGATGTACATGACAATAAACTCAACTTGGTTTTGGCATGAATCTCTGAATACTTTTGTTTAATAACATTTCAGATTTATAATTAGCAAGCAGCCCAGCCACAATTGCTATTGTCCCCGGAGGTGAAGACCAGTAAATATGAATAGTTTATCAACAACGCACTTTTGTTGCCCAGTCAAGCCTCTCCATACATTACTTCCCAAGTACAACGGTCCACTGCCTTTTATAGATCAACTCGGTTAGTGTGTCCTTCTCACTCCCCTCTGACCCTTCTGTCCTCAGCCTCTGGTTCTGTTACATAAAGCTTAATATAAATCACAGAATTACATTTTATCCTCCAACTAGATCCATCGCAGCTTTCTACAGTTTCACAATTTTAGAAAATCAACAGATCGGGCATTTCTAGTTCCCCATTTCCAACGTTCCCTCTCTTGCCCTCTGACTTGATTCACCTCTATCACCCATTTTGCCAGTCAGTGTTGAACATTCTCAACCTTATCACAGAACGTCCCCTTTCGTTCTCCCCCCCCCCCCCCCTCCACCCATGCTCTATACGGTAAAGGTACCGGTGAAAGACCATTCATCCCACACATTAATTCCGGTTTCGTTCCACAAATGCTGCCTGACATGAAGTATTTACTGAATATTCTGCTTTATCTCATATTTCTAGCATATTTTACTTTGAGAAAGTTGTCCTCTGGTTACTTACAGGAGGTGACTGCAGCTGATTCTCCCAGCCAGAAATTTACTGCATCAGGGTCCTTCCCTAAAAATATAATAAAAAAACACATGAATCCTTCAATACAAGGAGCAGAACCCAGTGCAATAATCCAGTGTGTGTGCTGGACAGTGAGATTTCAGCCCAGTGGATAAGGTGCATGGTAGAACATAGCTCTCCGCAATGCCATCTCTATTTTGATCGGATCCTTTGAATGGGTGGCCTAAACAACTGACCCAATTGAAGAGAGTTGATCTACAACTGTAAAATTGGTCCTGAACTACCAAAAAGACCCATGAGTTTGTGTGTGTGGAGAATCCGCTAACTTTGATGGGTCTGGAGGAATTAGTGCAAGCTCCTGGACTCAACTACCCTTATAATCCAGTAATAGAGGCTGATAAAGCACAGTAAACAGCAAGCTGTCTTTGGGTTTCTCATCAGCAGGCTGTGTGTGCCTGTGCCTGTGCGTGAGAGAGGGAGCCAGAGAGAGACTGAGAGAGAGAGCATTTTTTGCTACAATACAACAATTGCACCTCTGAGAAACGTGTTATTATAGAAGATGGTGTCATTAAAACATTTGTATCATTGGGAGGGAAAGGGGTTAGGAGGTAGAGGCTTTCAGTCTCCCAATTATAAAGTTATTTTTCATGCAGGATTTTCAAAAGTAAAGAGCAGAAATGAACTTTTCAGCAGCAAATTTTAATTTTAATACTGCAACCTAAATATACTAAAGGCTGTTTGTTACATTGTTTAAGAGTGTATCCTTGCACAAATGTCAATAGAAGCAATTGTTTATCAATTTCATTGAGCATCCATGGTTAAAGTAGCTGCTGTGGAGACAACAGTTTAATAATTGCAGGGAAGTTACATGGAAACAGCTTTTCCCCATATAAAGTGGTTTGTTTCCAGGACATGACAGCTTTTTTTCTGCCTGTCATTTTCCAAAGTGCCTTTTAAGATGTTCTGTAGTATATGATTGAAACTGCATTCCAACCAATTCAGCCCGAGTAACTTATCCCATTTTTGCGTCCACTGTCTACACACTCGGGGCAATTTTACAGAACCAATTAACCTACGTACTCACACGTATTTTGGATGTGGGAGGAAACCGGAACACCCAGAGGAAACCCACGTCACAGCAAGAACTTGCAAACTCCGTACAGACTGCACCCAAGGTCAGGATCGAACCCAGGTCTCTCACACTGTGAGGCAGCAGCTCTACCACCGGCGCCATTGTACCTTCCATGTTATGGAAGCAAGCGTTACAGCTGAACTACTCGCACCTCGTTTCAGTACTAAACCCTCTTGCAATAGTCACCATCTTCATGACAGATCCTCACTCCCATGAGAGTGATGATCAGATGCAGGGAGTGAGGAGAAATTGTTTTTTATGACTAATGATGTGAGTGTTAATGTTCCAGTGTCTAAGATATGGGTGCAATATAAGCCGTGTCATGCCTAGAGCCTCCGTCATCCATGGGATGTGTGCGTCTACGTCCTTCAGGAGCTGAGGGAATTCCTCCGTTAGATTGGAGCATTGCTTCTGCACGTAGAACACGCCGCTCGCTGCCCGCTTCCTCTCGACGATGTCCAGGAACTCCCCGAACCGCATCTTCCGTTCCTCAGGCATCATGAACCGTCCCTGGTGCACGGCATCAGCATAACCATTGGGGGTCACTGCCACACTCACGCTCTGCTCTCCGACCTCTTGTCTGCAAGTTTAAACACTTCAACGTTAGTAC
This sequence comes from Amblyraja radiata, assembly GCF_010909765.2. Classification (NCBI taxonomy): domain Eukaryota; kingdom Metazoa; phylum Chordata; class Chondrichthyes; order Rajiformes; family Rajidae; genus Amblyraja; species Amblyraja radiata. The sequence continues at coordinate 10,008,197 of NC_045964.1, read as the reverse complement.
TGGAGCAACTGGTAAAACCTCCCAAAGAGTTTCACAGGAGGGTAAAGTGCCAACTTCTGATACTGAGCTAGGTCAAGACGGGGGGTTTGAAAGAGCATTGATAGAATAGTCAAGAGGTCAACAGAGGAAATTGCAGAGGCCAGTGCTAAACTACACCCACCTATCGTTCAACAAAGAAAATCAGTCACAGATTCAAAATCAGATATCTCTGAAATCTGTGGGACTTAAAATAACAAGTAGCTAAATCGCAGAAGGATTTCACAACAATGAAGAGAAATTTAAAGAGAACTATTAGCAATGTTACAAAATTTTGAGATTTAAAAAATCAAGTCTGTAATTTATCCCATCAGATAAAGCATAAAAAGAAGTTTAATTTGACACCTAATTCACTTTCATATCTCAAGCATTTAAAATGTTATGGACATAACAAAAAAGCTGTGATCGTGAACAGTCAAAAGCCCATAACCTTCTTAAAAATTAAGAGAACTGAATGAAATTTTCAGTTATCGTAGATTGAACCATTCTGAAACAAATATAAAATAATCTTACTTGGATGACCTGAAATTAAAGCATATAATTAGTTAGTTACCCAAGTGTAGCTAATTTCAAACTTCAATTACTAGATCTAAACATCTATCCATTTCTTAATAAATGATTAACATTTTTAAATAGCCTAAGTGTCCAAATAATATTCATAAATAATTCACAATAAAACATGATTTTAAAATCTCATTTACATTAATTTATAGGCCAAATGGAAGGAATTTAGTGTTCAATTGCTGTAAATTAAAGTCCATTTAAAATCAGCTTTCTAGTGGGATCCTGTGAACGCGCTGGTTTGGAACGTTCACATTGCGGTAGATTTGTGCCCTCAAATGCCCAGAAAAATACTGCGGGATATAATGGGCCCAAAATGAGCTACTCGCAATATTAAACTTTGTATAAAGGGATCTTAAGAAGCCATTTTTAATGTAAAAATAAGCAGCATACCTTCAATTATTTGCTCTATGAGACCCTGACAGCTGCCGGTGGTCGCGGGTTTAGAGATTGATTTTTAGACTACTATAACTATTATACGAGGCCTTTAAAACTAATAATAGCTTTTGCGACGGGGTCTTCCAGCGATTTTTTGTTAATAATTAACTAGGCTGAACATCTTCGATTTGAACAGCCTAGAGAAAATCGCGTTTTAAACCCGCCCCCTCTAAACGGCGCCAAAATCGCGCACACCCGCAGCGACAGATTTTCAGCGACGCTTCAGGTAGGCTTTGCAACATACCTAGAACTATTTTTCCCCGAGTCAAGTCAGAGAAGAAGTCGAACAATCCTTGATCCCAGCAATTTTGATTCCCCCAAAGCACATCCGGAGAAACAAAATAGTCTCTTGTCTATCAAAAAAATTACTGGAATAAAAATAATGAACTTTAAATGAAAAATTGGGTATTTCCATTCTAGGACATCCGGGATGTCCTCTTTCTTTAGTAAGAGGGGGTTCCCCTTGCTGTCATAGATGGATCCCTCACCAGTGTCTCCTCTGTGTCCCGTTACGTTGCTCCTCTTCCTGCCAGAAGGAACAAGGCTAGAGTTCATGTTCATAAGGAGCAGAATTAGGCCATTCCGCCCATCAAGTTTACTCCACCATTCAATCATGGCTGAACTATCTTTCCCTCTCAACCCCATTTTCTTGCCTTCTCCCCATAACCTCTGACACTCATACTAATCAAGACTCTATCCTTCTCTGCCTTAAAAATATCAATTGACTTGGCCTCCACAGCCTTCTGTGGCAAAGAATTCCACAGATTCACCACCCACGGACTAAAGAAATTCCTCCTCATCTCTTTCCTAAAGGAAGTCCTTTAATTCTGAGGCTATGATATCTGGCCCTAGACTCTCCCACTAGTGGAAACATCCTCTCCACATCCACTCTATCCAGGCCTTTCACTATTTGATAAGTTTCAAATTCATCCTTCTAAACTCCAGCAAATAGAAACCCAATGCCATCAAAATCTCATCATAGGTTAACCCACTTATTCCTGGGATCATTCTTGTAAACCTCCTCTGGACCCTCTCCAACGCCAGCACATCCTTCCTCAGATTTGAGGTCCAAAATTGCTCACAATATTCCAAATTGTAGTCCTCACCTATCCCCCCACCAGTGTCTGCATTCAACACATCATTCTCCAACATTTCCATCACCTCCCAATGAGATCCCCCCCACCAGTCACATCTTCCCATCTCTGCCCCGTTCTGCTTCCCCAGAGACCGCTCCCCATGCAACTCCTTGGCTGACTCATCCCTTCCCACCCCAACCATCCGTTCCCCAGGTACTTTCCCCTGCAACTGCAGGAGATGTAACACCGGTCCCTATACCTCCTCCTTCACCTCCATCTAGGGACTCCAGCAGTCCTTCCAGGTGAACCAGAGGCTCACGTGCACCTTCTCTAACTTCATCTACTACATGCGGTGTTCCCAACGTGGGCTCCTGTACATCAGGGAGGCCAACATAGACGTGACGACTGTTTCGCTGAACCCTTGCACTCAGTCCGCCAAGGCCTACCAAAACTCCCAATCGTTAACCATTTTAACTCCCCTTCCGAATCCCATTCTGACTTTTCTGCTTTGGGCCTCCAATGCCAGAGTGAGGCCACACGCAAACTTTAGGAAAAGCACCTTATATTCCGCTTGGCTAGCTTACAACTTAATAGTATTAAAATTGAATTATCTACTACAAGTATAAGGTGCAACAGAATTCTGAAAATAAATGGTTTCAGGACCTGGTGAGGTGTGAGTAAAAATACGAAGTTGGTATATCCTTTTTATGTCTTTATTTTACTTTTAATATATCTTCTGTTTTCTTTTTTTCTTTTTCTTTTTCTATGGCTTGCTTCTTAACTCTTTTTCGAATTTTTCGTTTCTAAGGGTCTCTTTTGATCACTCTTTCACACACTTACTATCCTATTTAACTCTCTTTACTTTTCTTCTTTTTAAAGTTTAAAATATGAAGTGGTACAGGAAATGTATTATGTTATTTTTGGCTTATATTATTGTAATGTACACTACTTCTAATAAATAAAATTATTATTTATTTTATTTTTTTTAATTGAATTCTCCAATTTTAGGTAACTTCTAACAATCCCCTCCTCCTCCTCCCCTTTCTTCCCCACATTCCCTTTCTGTCTCTGGCCCTCTCCTGTGACCCAACTGGTTTCTGGTTTACATCCATTTCTCCCTTTCTGCTACATTCCTTCCTCTGGCTTCACAATTCGCAACTCTTCAATCCTTTTGTCTCACTCCTTCTGTTTTTTCATCTCTGGCCTTGGTCGAACCATCTGCCTATCGAACCCCCCTCCCTGCCTATGTTCACCCATTACCTGCCCTGCTTTATCCCGCCCCTCTCCTCCCTTCCAACTTTCTTTCCCTCCACTTACAATCAGTCTGAAGAAAGGACCGAACCCAAAACATCACCTATCCATGTTCTCCAGTGACGCTGCCTGACCCAGAGTTACTCCAGAACTGCGGCTCCTTGTTTCTAGCCATTGGGTACCCTACAGAGATAGGGTGGGATAATGCACAACACTATGGCTCTAAACAATGTTAGCACCATACCTGAGGTAGGGGAATGTCCACTTGGAGATAGCTGGCCAGTGACTGATGGCGTTTCGCACTATGAAGGGTTTGTTGGGACACAACCAGCTTCGCTGGAATTCAAGTGGCGTGGGAGGCTTCTCCAAGTACGGCACCGTATCGTTCAAATACAGATCTGGAAACAAAGTAGAAACATTGCTAAACAAGAAACTAATTAAAGAGCAGCACGGTGTGGCAGCGGTAAGAGTTTTTGCCTTACAGCGCAGACGGAGCCTGAGACCTGGGATTTGATCGTGACCACGGGTGTTGTCTGTATGGAGTTTGTATTTTTTCCCTGTGGCCGCGTGGGTTTTCTTCAGGATCTTCGGTTTCCTCCTACACTCCAAGTATGTACAGGTTTGAAGGTTAATCGGCTTGATATAAAAATGACAAATTGTCCCTAGTGTGTGTAGGATAGTGTTAATGTACGGGGATCGCTGGCCGGCATGGACCCAGTGGGTCGAAGTGTCTGTTTCCGCGCTGTATTTCTAAACTAAACTAAACTGATAGACAAATTAACACGATAAGCATAGCATACAGGAATATTGGAGAAAATCTATTACAGGAGCCTACTTTGAAGGTGATATTACAGAAGAGTCAAACTGATGAGCTTGAATTGTCTAGTCTGAGTGGGAAACTTCAAAAGCTATTCAAACTTTCCCCCATAAGGAGAAACTCTGTGACAACCTAGAAACCTTCTGCCTCAGGCTCCAAGGGTCACTGTCAGCTTCCCTGAGGAAAACAGTGCAACCACTGCAGAAACCCACCTCTGCTAGATTTATGGCACGTAAATTGATCATTGTGCCAAATTCTCAATAGCCTCTCTATCTCTTCTATTCATACAATTCAAGCTTGCCCCTAATTGCAGCTATACTATTCCCCAAATACTGCAATGCAAGGTTTCATGTTTGCACTGTCAAATGAGTTTCTATTGTAGACTGCAAAACAGTAATTTTGATGCACAATAAGAAAAAATATGAATTAAGCATGCATTCATCCTTCCATGTTAAGATTCCTTTTTTGAAAGTTAATGTTCACAGTCTGAAGAAGGGTTTCGGCCCGAAACGTTGCCTATTTCCTTCGCTCCATAGATGCTGCCACACCCGCTGAGTTTCTCCAGCACCTTTGTCTACCTTTAATGTTCACAGTGATTATCAAGTCAAGATCAGACATAATATTCTATCCTAATATACAGAGTAGCTGATGTTGTAGCTCTCAATGAAGGACAGCCCAGGGCATCTACCGCAGCTATCTGCAACACCAATGGAAAACCAAAATGGCTGCATCCTTGTCAGCTGAAAACATAGCAGGAGCAGGCACTTTCCCACTGTGAGAGCAGGGAGATGCGACTTCTCGCGCCTGCTCTGTCATCCAACAAGATCACGGCTAATCATTCTACCACCCTTTTTCTTGCCCTATCCCCAAATTCCTCAGTTGTCCTGGGCTCAAATTTATAGATGCTTTGATATAAATAAAATAATTCAGCCTCCACAGCCCTTTGGGATAGGGAAGTGCAAGAATTCACCCCTCTCCCTCACCTTCAACAGCCCAATACTGCTGACTACTGCTTCTACACTCACCAGCCTGGGGAAACTCCCACTCTGTCTGAAGAAGGGTCTCGACTCGAACCGTCACCTATTCCCTTTCTCCATAGATGCTGTCTGACCCGCTGAGTTACTCCAGCTTTTTGTGTCTATCTTCGGTTTGAACCAGCATCTGCAGTTCCTTCCTACACAAAACTCCCACCTTGCAGGTTCTCTCCTTTATCTCTTAACAAACTATACACCTGCATTTATACTGCACATTTTGCACTGATAACACATACTCTTATCTATACCCTATTTATTCTTATTTAAAATAGCTTATGCCAAAATAGTGAGTGAACCTTAAATATTTATTGAAATGTTTAATCACAACAGTTTCTGGACATCAATGATTGTTCTTCATTCCCTTTAAAAGACAGTGCAACTTCCTAGGGCTGTGAATGCAAGCCTTGTTTCAGTGAAGTTCAGGACTACCAGTTTGCTTGTGTTAACCAAGGGCATCCCTGATATTTTTCATGCATATAAATTTAGAATATATGTGTGTGTCTGTTAGAACCTAAGCACTTCTCAATCATTCAAAAGAATGCCTTTGGAGGTTTGGGGTTTAATCTATAATTTCAATATCTTTAAGCACTGTCCTCTTTGTGTGTCATCAGTGGGCCAGCACGTCTCGTGGGGCAAATCCAGATTCCGGACTCGGAGAAAGCGGACCGTGAATGACAATTCAGCTCCTCCCATGAGGAACCCCTACAAGCATAACCCTGAACCCAATCTCATTTAATTGGCACGGCGTAATGGCAGCATCTGTCTGGGGAAGACATGGCGATACTTGTACACATCTTAACAGAGTTGGAACAACCACGGCGGGACAAGGTGCTGATGCAGTCGGGATGGATCAGTCCTGATATTAGACCAGTATAGCACAGCGATAGGCTCTTTGGCCCACAGTAAAGAGGAAGATTAGACTTTATTGCATTCCATCACAGAGAGGAATGTGGGGAATCCACTGCGGTGGATGTTTATGTTAACCTTTATGTAGTTGTGCGCCTTGTTGCTTTATTTTTAGTATGGCTGTATGGTAATTCGAATTCCACTGTACCATAATTGGTACATGTGACAATAAACTGACCTTGAAACCTTGAATTAAAACATATTGCATCAAAAACTGTGCACGTGTTATTCTAATGGTGAAAACTGCAGGACTCTGAGGAATTGAATACAGAAATACTTCTGTTATTTCTGCATCACTCTTGAGTAAGGAATACTACTTGAGTGAGGACGTATTCTGTGGAATACATTTTCATCAGTATCTTGAGTAAGGAAGGAGTTCCGAGAAGGCTAACTAGACAGACACCTGGAGTGGGCACGTTGCCACATGAGAAAAAAAATTGTATCTCCTGTAGTTACATGAGAAAGTGCCATGAGAATTGCAGTGGTTGGTCAAGGTGGGAATGCAGAGAAGAGTTGCAAACAGAAGGATCTCCATTAAATCCTAAAAGTGGAGGGCAGGGGAGAGCCGTCTCATGGTGCAATCTCATTGAGAACTAATCAGTAACATGAAGACTGTTGGGGTAGAAAGTGAGGATCCGTGCTCTTTCTAGGGGGAGCGGGAGCAAGGAGAAGTTGAGATGCTATGTCAAGAATGGAAGAGGAGAAGCCATGGTCTAACCATCAGGAAGACATTAATAAGTGATAGGAGCAGAATTCGGCTATTCGTCCCATCAAGTCTACTTCAATCATGGCTGATCTATCTCTCCCTCCTACCCCAATTCTCCTGCCTCCTCCACATAACCCTTTACACCCATACTAATCAAGAATCTATCCCTGCTTCAAAAATATCCATTGACGTGGCCTCCACAGCCTTCTGTGGCAAAGAATCCCACAGATTCACCACTCTCTGACTAAAGAAATTCCTCATCATCTCCTTTCTAAAGGAACATCCTTTAATTCTGAGGCTATGACCTCTAGTCCAAGACTCTCCCACTAGTGGAAACATCCTCTCCACATCCACTCTATCCAAGCCTTCACTA
>NC_045964.1:9885999-9998499 GCF_010909765.2 Amblyraja radiata | reverse complement strand
GGGGTGTGTGTGAGAGTGTGTGCGTGAGAGTGTGTAGTGTGGTGGTGTGGAGAGTGTGGTGGGAGTGTAGGTGTGTGTGTGTGGTGTGTGAGAGTGTGTGTGTGAGAGTGTGTGTGGTGTGAGAGTGTGTGTGTGTGGAGAGTGTGTGAGTGTTGTGGTGAGAGTGGGTGTGTGTGTGAGAGTGGTGTGGGTAGTGAGTGTGTGTGTGTGAGAGTGTGTGTGTGAGAGTGGTGTGTGGGTGAGAGTGTTGTGTGAGAGTGTGGGGTGTGTGTGTGTGTGTGTGTGTGTGTGTGTGTGTGTGAGAGAGTGTGTGGGTGTGAGAGTGTGTGTGTGGGAGAGTGTGGGTGTGTGAGAGTGTGTGGGGGTGAGGGTGGTGAGAGGTGTGTGGTGTGTGAGAGGTGTGGGGGTGGGAGAGTGGGGGTGTGGAGAGGGGGGGTGTGTGTGAGTGTGTGTGGGTTGGGTGAGGGGGGAGAGTGGTGTGGGTGTTGCGGAGTGTGGGGTGTGGTGAGTGGGTGGGGGGGAGAGTGTGGGGGTGTGAGGGTGTGGGGGAGAGTGTGTGGGTGTGAGTGTGGGTGTGTGGTGTTGGGGGAGGAGTGTGTGTGGGTGAGAGTGTGTGTGGGTGAGTGTGTGTGTGTGACGTGTGTGGGTGTGCGGGGAGTGGGGTGGGTGTGAGAGGGTGGGTGTGAGTGTGTGTGTGTGGTCTGAGTGTGAGTGGGAGAGTGTTGGTGTGTGGGTGGGTGTGTTGGAGAAGTGGGTGGGTGTGGGTGTGTGGGGTGTGAGAGAGGTGGTGTGGTGTGAGTGGTGTGTGAGGGGGTGGGGTGGAGAGGGTGTGTGGGTTTGTGTGAGAGTGGTGTGGTGTGAGGTGTGTTGTGTGTGAGTGTGGTGGGTGGAGAGGGGGTGTGTGGGTGAGTGTGTGGGTGAGTGAGAGGTGTGGTGGGTGTGAGAGTGGTGTGTGTGGAGTGTTGTGTGTGTGAGAGGTTGTGCTGTGATGGGTGGGTGTGTGTGAGTGGGTGTGTGGAGAGTGTGTGTGTGTGGGAGAGTGTGTTGTGGGGGAAGGGGGTGGGGGAGAGTGTGTGTGGTGGGTGAGTGGAGTGTGAGCGAGGGGTGTGGTCGAGTGAGGGGTGAGAGTGTGTGTGTGTGTGTGTGAGAGTGGGTGTGGGTGGGAGTGTGGTGGGAGGTGTGAGAGGGTGTGTGTGTGAGAGTGTGGTGTGAGTGTGTGTGTGTGTGAGTGTGTGTGTGTGTGTGTTGAGTGTGTGGTGTCGAGAGTGTGTGTGGTGTGAGAGTGTGTGTGTGTGAGGTGTGTGTGTGAAGAGTGTGGTGTGGGGGCGAGTGTGTGTGTGTGAGAGTGTGTGTGTGTGTGAGTGTGTGTGTGTGAGAGTGTGTGTGTGTGAGGTGTGTGTGTGTGTGAGTGTGTGGGTGAGAGTGTGTGTGTGTGTGAGAGTGTGTGTGTGTGGGTGAGAGTGTGTGTTGGTGTGTGAGAGTGTGTGTGTGTGGGTGAGAGTGTGTGTGTGTGTGTGTGTGTGAGAGTGTGTGTGTGTGAGATAGTGTTGTGTGTGGAGTGTGTGTGTGTGTGAGAGTGTGTGTGTGTGAGTGTGTGTGTGTGAGAGTGTGTGTGTGTGAGAGTGTGTGTGTGTGAGAGTGTGTGTGTGTGTGAGTGTGTGTGTGTGAGAGTGTGTGTGTGTGAGAGTGTGTGTGTGTGAGAGTGTGTGGGTGTGCGTGTGTGCGCGCGACTTTTGCCGGCGGCTGCTCCCGGGTCCGGGGTGAAGCGAGTTTAGAAAGGCCTCTGGCCGCCCCGCACTCACCCCGCGCCTCCTCCGCCAGGCGCCGCACACTCGCCCGCAGCGTCTGCATCGCATCGCCGCCACCGCCGGGAGGCCCCGCTCCCACCCGCTCCGCAGCGCCACCAGCGGCCGGGAGGCCCCACTCCACAGCAACCCGCAGCGCCACCAGCGGCCGGGAGGCCCCACTCCACAGCATCCCGCAGCGCCACCAGCGGCCGGGAGGTAGAGATCGCAGGGCCACCTGGCGACTGGGAATATTTACATCACCCTGTGGTTGCTCGGCGGCTCCCCCAGGTCGCATCATCACATCACTGCTCCGCACCGTGCTGCCAGCACCTGCAGAAAAACTATATCGCTGCATCTGAATCCTGACCCTCCTGTGGCAATTTGGAATGGGCAATGAATGCCCGCCCTGCCTGCAATTCCTGGGTACTGCAAAATGAATGATTCAATTATTTCAGGATGTGTTGAGCTAAATATTCAGATTCAGATTCAATTTTAATTGTCATTGTCAGTGTACAGTACAGAGACAACGAAATGCATTTAGCATCTCCCTGGAAGAGCGACATAGCAAATGATTTGAATAAATAATAATAAGTGATAATAAGTGTCCGGGGGGTGGGGGGGTGATTGGCAGTCACCGAGGTACGTTGTAGGCCTCCATCCTATCACAGCTATGTTGTGAATTATATTTTATTGTGAATTGTGAATTGTGAATTATATATATAAATGACTTGGCTGTAAAGGTAGAAAAAAAGATACCGGTTTATACCAAAGATAGACACAAAGTGCTGGAATAACTACAGCATATCTAGAAAAATAGTCTGAAGAAGGGTCTAGACCCGTAACGGCATCTATTCTTTTTGCTCCAAAGATGCTGTCTGACCCACTGAGTTACTCAAGCACTCTGTGTCAGTCTTTGGCCGTAAATGGAGATGGGTCGGTGAGTACGTTTGCTGACTATTATGGCCGTTTTCACAGATTGCTGAGAACTTAAGCGTTTTACAATACAATATTACCTTAAATCTCCTAATCGTGTCATTATTTTACTTGTGAATAGCTTCAATAGGGAGGTTTCACGGCAGTCGGGTCACGACCCATGACCCGTACTGTTGCTACGCTACTCTAAAAGTATGTTTCTGGAGGTCTTTTAGTCTTTTTTTATGTGGGGGGGGGGGGGAGGGAGAAACCGTCTTTCTCAGTCACTACTTAAATTCATGTCATAGGAGCAGATTTAGGTCATTCGGCCCATCGAGTCTACTCCACCATTCATTCATAGCCGATCTATACATGCGATACGCTAAACTTTATTCATCCCCGGAGGGAAATTGGTCTGCCAACAGTCACAACACGCAACAAGGTATGCAAAAACTTGAAATTAAAAGTGACATGCGAATGTTGGCTGGCTGCCGTGTGCACAGCGCCTAAACCAGAATGAACAAACAAACACAGACTTATCCCCTGGGCAGAGGATTCTAAAACTAAAGTGCCCCCATCGCTCCCCCACGCCGGGTCCCCCATTGATCTCCCACCGTCACTCACGGCGGTGGTCGAGGATGCGTCTTTCTCCGAGCCGCGTCTTCGCCCCCTCCTCGCGGCCTACCATCTGGGTTGGCGCGGCCTTCCCTGCCGGAGACTGACCAGAGCTTCAACAGCGGCGCAGCACTGAATTCCAGCGGATTAACATCGTGGAACTGTGGTTTGCGGCGCTTCCAGCCGCGGGCGGCGCTGACTTCAACATCGCAGAGCCTGGGATCCTTGCCAGGGTCGCCAGTGTTGAATCACCGCCCAGCTCGGCCTGTGGACTTCAGGAGCCGCAGTCTCTGGTAAGAAGTGGCTGATTCGGAAACTCCAGCCGCTGAGAGTGTTCTCAGTTCCGACGCCGGAGTTCCATCATCCGGCGAGATGGCCTGAAACATCAGGCCGCCGTTGCGGCAAATGCGGAGGCCTTAACAGCCCCGACCACAGGTGAAGAGGAGGAGGACTGAACTTTGTTGCCTTCCCTCACAGTAGGAAACGTTGATTCCGCTGTGGGGGATGTTCATGTTAAATTCTATCATGTATTGTGTTCTTTTTATTCATATGGCTGTTTGGTAATTCAAATCACACTGTACCAATTAGTGCATGTGACAATAAATGTCTCTTGAACTCTTGGACCCTTCTAAACCCTTCCTATTCATATACCTGTCTAAATGACTTTCAAAAGTCATAATTGCATCTTTCTCTGGCAGCTAATTCTAGATATGGACTACCCTCTGAGTGAAAAAGATGCCTCTGAGTTCTCTCTTAAATCTCTCCTGTCTCACCTTATCCATCCCCTCATGGTCTTGATCAATAAGGTCACCCCTCAACCTCTTTCATTCCAAAAAGATTAAGCCCATCCAACCTCTCTCAATAATTCAAGCCCGTAAGCCCAGGTAACATCCTGATGAATCTCTTTTGTAGCCTTTTCAACTTAATGACATCCTTCCTATAGCTGGTGATCAGAAGTGCACACAGCACTCCGTGTGGTGTCACCAACAACATGTGTAGATGCATCATGATGTTCCAACCTTTGTACTCCACACCCTTCCCAATGAAAGCAAGTATGCCGAACCTCTATCTGCATCAGTGTCCACAAATCTCACTACGTTTAAGTTCCTGTACTCCCATTTCTCTTTCTCTGAAACACTGTCCAGGCCCTTACCGTTTACTGTGAGGTGCTGCCCTGGTTTGACACATCAAAGTTCAACACTTCACATTTGTCAGAGTTAAATTCCATTCCTTGGCCCACCTTCCCAACTGATCTAGACCTTCCTGTAAACTTTCTTCATTGTCTACTATACCACTAATTTTGGTGTCATCTGCAAATTTACTAACAATGATAACATTGCCATCCAATTTGTTAATGCAGACAACATACAACAGCAGACCCACCACTGACCCACATAGTGTAGTAAAGTGTACGGTCATGCACGTTTGTAGATGGAATAAAGGTGTAGACTATTTTCTAAATGGGGTGAGAATTTGGAAATTGGAGGTGCAGAGGTATTTGGGAGTTCTGGTGCAGAATTCCCAAAAGGTTAATTTGCAGGTTGAGTTGGTAGTAGGAAGGTAAATGCAATGTATTTGGAGAGGCCTAGAATATAAAAGCAAGGTTGTATTTCTGAGGCTTCACAAAGCGCTGGTTCAACCCCATTTTAAATATTGTGAACAGTTTTGGGCGCCGCATCTGAGGAAAGATGTGCTGGCGTTGGAGAGTGTTCCAGCGGAGGTTTGCGAGAATGTCCCAGGGATGATTGCGTTAATGTATGAGGAGCGTTTGATGGCTCTGGGTCTGTACTCATGGGAGTTTAGAAGGATGAGTAGGAATCTCATTTAAACCTACTGAATGATGAAAAGCCTAGATAGAGTGGGTGAGGAGAGGATGTTTCCAGTAGTGGGAGAGTAGTAGGATCAGAGGACACAGCCTAGGACTAAAAGGGTGTACCTTTAAATGGAGATGAGTACAAATTTCTTCAGCCGGAGGGTAGTGAATCTGTGGAATTCATTGCCACAGGCAGCAGTGGAGACCAAGTTGTTGGATATTTTAAAAGCGGAGGTTGATAGGCTCATGATTAGTCAGAGTATCAAAGGTGTTGGGGAGATTGCAGGAGAATGGGGTTGAGAGGGAAAAATAGATCAGCCATAATCGAATGCCAGAGTAGACTCGATGGGCCAATGGTCTAATTTTGCTCCTATGTCTTAAGGTCTTATGGCACTCCACTGCTCACACGCCTCAAACCAGAAAAACAAAGCAATGATGCAAGGCCTAGAATAGAGTAAATGTGAGAGAGTAGTAGGACTAGAGGGCACAACTACGTTGACTCCTTCCTCCAGGTCAATTTTACATTGAATTGTCTAGTTCACCTTGGATTCAGTTTGTGGAGGAGTGGTGAAATCTGTGAGCAGTTGATGTGATATATAAAATGAGTTAAGGTATGATTAATGAAAAATAGGGTGCTTGACAATGGGCATATACTTGATGCTGTGTCTTTTCACTACTCTCAGAATTATGTCCCATTAGTACACGTGATGTGGGATTACACGGATCACAGCAAATTGGTGTAAGGATAAACTGCGCAACATTTCATGTTCAGAGACTTGCATAGAGACAGCAAGATATACCAATTATGTCGTGCCAAGCTGCCTCCATTTCACTGGACAGAAAACCTTCCTTGAGTGAGTGCACGTTAACTGAGTGAGGGCAAAGTGCTTTTAAAGAAAATCTAGTCATTGTATGCCAAGCTTTTTAGTTTAATTTAGAGATACAGCATGGAAAAAGTCCCTTTGGCCCACCAAGTCCACGCCGATCAGCGATCTCCATACACTAACACTATCCTACACACACTAGGGACAATTTACAATTATACCAAGCCAATGAAGCTACAATCCTGTATGTCTTTGGAGTGTAGTACGAAACCGAAGATCTCGAAGAAAACCTACGCAGGTCAAGGGGGCTCGTACAGACAATCAACCGTAGTCAGGATTGAACCCAGGTCTCCGGCGCTCTAAGGCAGTAGATCTACTGCTGCACCACCCAACATTTTGGACTGGGCTTCAAGATGTCTGGTATTTTGAGCTATACCACTGTAGTCATGAAGAAAGTACACAGACTAAGACGATAATGGCAGACAGTTTCGGCTGTGGGATAAACGTTGATTTAATAGTCAAACAGAAATTCCACTAGTCATTGAAGATTCAGCTATTGCTGTGGGTTCACTTGACAAGTCGTTCCAAGTCTTTTCTCCCAAATGTTGGGATTTTATTGCAAATATTTAACTCATGGCCAACAAGTTGTACAAACACTATGGAAAAAAGTTTAAAAATACACTCACGTTGCAAGAATCACAGAGATAAAGCATTCACATCAATCAGCTTAAAAATTAGTTTGGTGACCCATTATGGAAATGAAACATTATTTTCAATATAAAACACATTGGTACAAATTAATCTTATAGAACATTGATTCAAAGATATTAAAGAGTTTAAAAAAGACTCCAAATAGGCTCTCAACATGCACCATTGATGTGCATTATTATAATGCACCATGCAAAAATCCTACATGCACACAAACGTCCCTGGTCTACACTGTGCAGTGACATCCATCTTATTCAGAGTAGAAGTCTCTTCATTCTTCACATTTAAACTAGTAGAAATTTGGGATAATCCGCACCACTCCATAGTAACACTGTACGTCTGAAGCTTCTCTGATTAAGTGACCATAGTTAGAAAAATTATAAATAAGTCCCTGTAAGTGACAAACCTATTACTGATTTATCAGGAGCAGGTCCCAGGTAGCAGATTACTCTGGGAGAAGACACCCCAATCATTGGCACATTCAGGAAAAGTCAGTTGTCACCACAGAAGGGAGAATACAAAACCTATTGGTAATTGAAAAAAAAAAGGCACCAACTCCACTGGTACCTGAGAGAAAAGGTACCATATCTACTGGTACATGAGGGAGAAGGCCCCAACTCTGCTGGAACCTGAGGGAGAAGACAGCAGCACTACTGGGAATCTAAGAGAAAGCGCCAACTCCACTGGTACATGAGATGGTACCAATTTCCACCGATAATTGCGAGAGAACGCGCCAACAATACTGGTTCTCGATGGAGAAGGCGCCAGCTTCACTGGTACTCAAGAGCAAAGGCACCAACTCTACTGGGACCTGAGGGAGAAGGTACCAACCAAAGAGCCTATAGTGGAGCAAGATAGACCACTCCTGCTAAATGCAATGGGCTGACGTGTAGTACGCAACGGAACAGAACGTGGACCTTTTTTTCATCCATTTCCGTAACCGGACCCGACCCGACCCGACTCGCAGTGTAATCAATGTTGGGGGGGAACAGTTTGTGTTAATAAATTTTATATTCTGAAAATGAGGAGAAGATTTTTACCAAATAACTTTTATTTTTTACGAGGATGTTTCTGTAAACGGCTTCCGTCTCCACACTATTATCCTATGGGATCTTTGGTGTGGAGACGGAAGCCGGTTATTGAAATGGGGCCTTAAATTACCCATGAATCTGCCCATGACCGTACTACGTCTTTTTCGTCGAGTGGACCATCTTGCTCGCTATAGGATCTTTAGTACCAACTCTGCTGGTAATTAGGAGATGTACTGTACACTGTACTGTACACTGACAATGACAATTAAAATTGAATCTGAATCTGAGAGAGAAGTTACCAGCTCTACTGGTAATTGAGAGAAGGTGCCAACTCCACTGGTAATTGCAAAGGTACGATCTCCACTGGTAATTGGGAGAGAAGGTGCCAACTCTGCTGGTATCTGAGGGAGAATACACCCTCTTTACTGGTAATTGATAGAGAAGGTATCAGAGGAAGAGGACTTAACTTTCTGCTGCCTTTCCCCACAGTGGAAAATTTTGATTCTGCTGTGGGGGGACGTTTGTGTTGAACTCTATAATGTGTTGTGTCCATTTTCTTTCTTTATTTAATTTTAACCTTTTTCTATGGTTTGTATGTAAATTTATTATTTAATTTATGTAAAGCACTTTGGTGTCAATGCAAATTGACTTAAAATGTGCTATATAAATAAAGCTATTATTATTATTATTATTATTATTAAGGTACCAGCTCTGCTGGTATATGCGGGAGAAGGTACCATCTCTACTGGTAATTGAAAGAGAGGTACCTGATCTGCTGGTATCTGAGGGAGAACACACCAACTCTACTGGTACATGAGGGACAAGGCACCAACTCTGCTGGTAATTGAGAGAGAAGACACCAACTCCACTGGTACCAGAAGGAGAATACAGCAACTCTGCTGGGACCCGAGGGAGGACCCCCCATATCACAGGCAGACACGCTACTATTGTAAATGGGATCACATTGAATTTCACTAAGCAGGCAAAAGGTTGCTGGTTCTGCAGCTGCCGACTGCCCTATGGCCGTTTTTCTCACGTGAGCCCTAACAGTGGACTCCTCCCTTGCATTAACATGCATCACCCTGCAGCATACATCCTTCCCAGCCTGGCAAAACACAGATCAATTGCATTCTCTGCCTCTTATACCTCTGTCCAGCCGTGATCTAAGAGTCAAACCTGACACCTTCTAGGCACCCACTTCTCCGCATCACTTGACGCGACTTCTTCACACACGCATCAAATGGAGTCGATATGGCAGTTTATAACACTTGAAACAATTCTCCAAAGCATGCAGTTTCTTTGATCATTTGTACAAAATCTCTGCGTACTGCAGAATTTTTTAAAAAAGTTGTTTAAAAAATGTTTCTACAAAAAGAGAAGTTCCGTCTTATTTCCCTTTTTTTCCAACTCTGGTCATTGTAATCAATGTTCCTTGTATTTGGGGGAAACTAAAGCGAGTGATCTCACCAGAGGGATTCTGTCAGCCAGATTACAATGCTCATTCAGAGAGAAGTCTCTGCAACCTGTCTCTGAGCAGATACCTCAACGTCCTGACCAAACCAGAGACCATTTAAGAATAAATTCATGTAGAAAAATGGAGCTCTCTCTTAATGGAGGCAATGTTTTGCCATCACCATCTTCCTGAGCAAGCACGGGGTGCAAGGAGGTAACAAAAGGTCAGGGAAAGCTAAGAAGTAAGTCTCCTGCTATCTGCACAGAGCTACCTACAGGGAATGTACTGAGTACTATGAATCACTATCTTTAGAAAACGTTTCTTTTTTACCAGGTTTTGGGCAGAAGGATTCCTATCCACATTCTAGGATTCCCGTCCGTAATTGGAAAATTCCCATCTATTCTTGTGGTTCCTGTCCATAGTCCATGGTTCAGTCCTGGAGACTTTCTGTACACACTCAATGTACATGTCCAGGATTTGAGAGTTCCCATCCACAACATAAAGTTCCTGTCCAGTTTTACATTCCCATCCAGAGTTTCTAAGTTCTGGTCCATAATCTGGGGTTTCTATCCAGGGTTTAAGAGTTCTTCCCCTGGCCTACACTCTAGATTTATAAAAAGCAGATCCTAGAGGAGCTGCAAAGCCAATTCAGACAATGCCATTAGTCTGCTGTGTCTTAATACTCCATTGAGCAAGTCAACGTCCATCACACTCCCGCAGTTACCCATTCTTCTGTAGTATCCAACGGGATATCAAGTGGCATTGGTATTGTTAATCTTGTACTGAATTCACTTTGTTCAATGTGATTCAGCCAGATGGAGATTAGGGGATTGTGGAGGAGGATGAATTCAGGGGATTGTGGATGAGGGTGAATTCAGGGGATTGTGGATGGGGGTGAATTCAGGGGATTGTGGAGGATGAATTCAGGGGATTGTGGTGGGTGAATTCAGGAGATTGTGGAGGGTTTTCAGGGGATTCTGGAGGTGGGTAAATTCAGGGGATTGTGGAGGAGGGTGAATTCAGGGGATTGTGGAGGTGGGTGAATTCAGGGTATTGTGGGTGAATTCAGGGGATTCTGGAGGAGGGTAAATTCAGGGGATTGTGGAGGTGGGTGAATTCAAGGTATTGTGGAGGTGGGTGAATTTAGGGGATTGTGGAGGAGGGTAAATTCAGGGGATTGTGGAGGTGGGTGAATTCAGGGGATTGTGGAGGTGGGTGAATTAAGGGAAAGATTTGGCAGTGAATTCAGGAATGGTGAACTTGAGGGGGAATCAATTCATGAGGCATGTGATGGAGCAAAAAATCCAGTGTCAGGGAGGGTGGAAGCTCATGGTGAGGGGAGGGGGGGGGGTGGATTCTATTCAGGGCATATTGGTAGGAAAGGTGGAATGACTAATCAGCTTGCTTCCCAGAGCAAACAGTGGATGGGATTGTCCCAGCATGTTCTGCCCCTGGCTAGGAACCTCGCATGACCACACACTAGTTTCATTCTCATTGCAGCAAGGTGTTTCTACAAATAAAATCAGTGCTTTGTTAAACAAGACATCACTGTCACAAGCTCAATCCATTGTTCTCACAGCCACCGGGGAATGGGGGAAGTGTAGGTGAGGAAGACTGTCTGCTCAGCAGGAATGTGCGTGTTCGTCATGGGTTGTAAGGAAAATGTCAAGCGCAGAATGCCTCGTAGGCTTCCTTCCCCCCACCAAGGGAATGTCAACAAAGTGCCGGTGGTTTCCATCAGTTTGAGTGTTAAAGTCTTGGACCCATCCATTTCAGGGTCCATTCTGTAGGTTCTAGTTTGACCAACTGCAATGACTGTTCCAGACTGATGCTCCAGCTGAGGAGTTAGAGGAATGGAGAGAGAAGGACAACATAAGGGAAATTCTGGGGATGCGAGAGGATTGGAAGTGAGGGCAGGGGAGAGATAGACACAAGAGCAGTCAGGATCCAATGGGGAAGGGGGGGGAAAAGAGAGGAACAAACAGCACAGAACCCTTGGATCTGAACTCAGGGCTCAAGCAAACCATCTACGACCCACATCAGGACAGTTCTGTTTCAGTTTTCCCACAGCAGTGGAGCACGCCATTGCTGTTCACTTTCACTGGGCTGAAATCAAAACGATCTCCCACGTGCACAAAGATCACCAGAACTCAAGGCCGAGACCTCCTCCCATCACTCTCCAACTGTCTGCCAATGGAAGCCGAGACAGAGGGGCCGCTATCTCTGCCTCATACCTCCTGCAAGGCCAGGGTAGGAAACCTACAGGACAAATCAGGAGATCAAAGCAGGAAGGATGGCCATAAAGATGTCCAGTGGCCAGCGGAGCATGTGCTTTGTGGATCAGCCACAGCAGGAAGGCCGGTGCAGTGGAAGGATTGTTTTTGGGTTGTGTGTTTTTGGTGGGGGTGGGGAGGGTCGGGGAACAGGCCAACTGCTGCACTCTGTGCTTTACGGTCCTGAATCCCCCCTTCCTGCCGGCTGCTTCAGGTCCATCCTTCGCTCCACGGCCTGCAGTAGGCGCTCCGAGTACTGCTCCAGCAGAGCCAGCGTCTTCTCGTCTTCAAAGCCCTCCTCCCCCGCTGGTGGCCGGCCGGCCTGCCTCGACCTCTGGCCTGGCCCTTGGGCAGATAGCTCAGGGCCTGTTGCTGGCTGCTGGAGACAGTCCAGTTCCTTCCTCACAGAGGAAAATGTTTCATAGAGAACGGCTCTGATCTGGGAGCTCTCGGCCGAGGGGTCTTTGTCACTGGTCACCTGCAATGGATAAAAACGAACATAAGGAGCAGACCATCATCCATTCCTAAGCTCCACCATTCTAAAGATCATGGGTGATCTCGGCCTCAGCTACACTTTCCTGCCTGATCCCAGAACGATTGTCCACCTTCTTGCCCATAGCAAGAATTTCATTGTCCTATCTGGGACATATGACAATAAACTCTCTTGACTTGACTTGAAAATGGACAGAGGATTCCAAGAGTCACAACCCTCTGAGAGAAAAATAAATCCTCTTCTTTCTCCATCTTAAATGAGTGATCCTTATTCTGAAACCCTGCCCCCTGACGCTAGATTCTCCCATGAGAGGGGTTACCCTCTCTGCATCCACTCAGCCAAGCCCTCCCTTAAACCCGCTTACTTTTCAATAAGACTAATCAATTCTTCCAAACCACAAAGAGTCTAGAGACAGAAGCAACTATAGATGTAGACCCTCCCAACAAGTATAGATCTAACTGGCTCATCATTTCTCACTTGAGACGACAATCCCTTCATCCCAGGGATCAGCCCAATGAATCTTCTCTGAACTGTGAGTGTGGCCCTTTTTTTAAATAAGGAACCTACACCTGTACTCTGCACAGAAACAAGGAACTGCAGGTGCTGGTTTACACAAAAGGCCACAAAGTGCTGGAATAACCCAGCGGGTCAGGCAGCGTCTCTGGAGAACATGGAGAAGAGATGTTCGGGTCAGGACCCTTCTTCAGACTCAGTGCTGTGGGCGTGGTCGTACCAACAACCCTCTGCAGTTGAAGCAAGGCGTAGACACAAGGGATAAGCTGTGTCAAGCTGGAAAGGGTACAGAGAAGATTTACGATTATGTTGCCAGGACTAGAAGGTCTGAGCTATGGGCAGAGGTTGAGCAGGTTTGGAGAGCATGAGGATGAGGGGTGATCTTATAGAGGTGTGTAAGATTATGAGAGGAATAGATCGGGTAGATGCACAGAGTCTCTTGCCCAGAGTAGGTGAATCGAGGACCAGAGGACAGAGGTTTAATGTGAAGGGGAAACGATTTAATCAGAATCTGAGGGGTAGCATTTTCACACAAAGGATGGTGGGTGTATGGAACGAGCTGTCAGAGGAGGTTGAGGCTGGGACTATCCCAACATTTAAGAAACAGTTAAGACAGGTACATGGATGGGGCAGGTTTGGAAGGATATGGACCAAATGCTGGCTGGTGGGACTAGTGTAGCTGGGACATGTTGGCCGGTTGGGGCGAGTTAGGTCAAAGGGCCTGTTTCCACACTGTATCACTCTATGACTAATTTTATTGTGTCCCTGAGGAGGGGAAACTGCCAGGAACTGTGCCATCCCCACCAAAGGAATTAGCACTGCCCTAAGAACTGAACGGCATCTAACCATCCTGTAATGGTAAAACAGCTGCCACCCATCCTGGTACCCACTCAGGACACACCTGGCAATGGATAACACTCACCATACGGTACAGGTTCAGGGCTCGCTGTAGACAACTCTGCAGCTCATTCACGAGGCATTTACAGCTCTGAAAACTGACTGCTGAACCTGCCAAGAAAACGAAAGGGGAATTCATATTAGGTACCGAAGAAACCTTTACACTGGAGCAGAGAATAATGGGAGAGGTCCTTCATGTTGCACTCTGCAGCACAGAATTCCCACATATTGAGCTACGAATCCACCAAAATGCAATTCAGCCTTGCATTCTCTCATTTCCATCGAGTTTGTGTGCTGACAGACCTCGTCCCAATGTGAGCATCCCACCCCTTTTGCCAAACAGCCTGTTTCTACACTGCATCTCTAAACTAAACTACGCTAGGTGGACGAGGAAGGGCGAGTAAAAGAGTAGAGGAGAAAATAAATGGTGCCTTAAACTGGAAGCCTTGATTGCAAGAAAACTAGGGTAAAGCAAACTGGAGCAGGAGGAATTGGCAAATAACTTCAGACAGCACAGAAACTGGCCCTTCGGCCTACCAAGGCCATGCCAACCATCAACACAGTACAACTACGATGGTGGGAGACAGCTACATTAATTCTACACTTCTCCCATTTTATTCTCCCCACTTTCCCATCAACTTCCCTCACTTTCCAGGACTCATCTACACATCAGAGCCGTTTAGGTTTGCCAACTTTCTCACTCCCAAGTAAGGGAAAAAAGATCAAAAGAGGGTCAAATTCCCGACGGCAATTTGTTGACCGACTCGGCCGTGGCTGGGTGAATGATGAGTTGGCCCGGGTGCTGGACTGCACACAAAGCCCAGCCGGCGGGCCAGCTGAGGAATTTTGGCCCACGCGACGTTGCGCGCAAAGTCCGGCACCCAATCCAACTCATGAACCGATGATCGGCCATGAGAAGGAGGGGTGGTGGCGTCGGTGGTAAGCGAAGATCCGAAGGTCGGACAACTGGACGGGCTGCCGACCGATGGGGCCAAGTTAGAGGCACTGCTGCTGCACTCCATGTGCTGCACTACATCGGGACAGGTGAGGCGGGGCCAGATACAGCACTCCGACCCGACAGTCCCCTCAACCCGAGTAGTAGCAGTCAAATATGAGATAAGGGCGGTCCCATATGGGACAAACCAATTTAGCCCAATATACGGGATGTCCCGGCTAATATGGGACAGTTGGCAACCCAAGAGCCAATTCACAATGTCTAATTCACCTCCTAGCTCCAGGAAGCGGGAGGAACCTGGAATGGAAGGATTCTGAAGGGCCTGCTCTGCAATGGACACGTGCATCCATCAACTGAATCATGGAGGCAAAAAACGTCAACAAAGTCAAACATCACAAGACTGGAAAAGGGAAAGGGGAAAGGCTGGGGCTCCATTCATACCTGGCTCCTTTGCAAAGGTCTTCTCAGTCAATGAAGGAATGGTTGCTGTTATGGCTGCAGCCACTGCCTGGCTACTTGTTGCTGGATATTTGAGTGAAGCATCCAAGGCTTCTTTCTGCAGCCTGCCACACCTGGGTGCAGAAGGACAAAGGGAAGAGGCCGGCTGACGGGGAGATTTAACGGACGTCCCCACTTGCGGCTCATGTGGACCTTGTGCGGAGGAGGGCTGTGGTGTTGACGGAGTGGCTGCCTCCTGCCCGGGTGTACACGCACTGTCCCCCTTTCTCTCCATTATGTCTCTATGTGTGTCGGACCCATCGGCCAGGAGGGACCTCCATTTTGTTCCTCCTGATAAATCCGGCAATGTGAAGGGCTCAGTGATGCAGGGAGTCTTCGATTTGATCGGTGATGAGAAGGAAGTCCAGGAAGGTCTGTCAGGCAGTGATTTGGGGAGATCGAGGAACAAGTTAGCCCGTGTGCCAAGAATTAATTTAGGTTGAGAGTTATTAGTCGGGGAAATTGCTGAGCTTGTGGGCTGCTGGAGCAGTGGCTTGGAGCCCACGGACTCCCTCCAGATCTGCCTCGTCGCCTCCTGTCTGTGAGAGATCTCGCTCTCGACATCCACGTTTACCGAAGGCGAAGTCCTGGGTGACAACTCCAGAGGTTGTCCGTCAGCCCCGCTCTCCACAACGGACGTATCCTCACCATTCCCGGCGAAGTTCAAGCCGTCTCCCATTGAAACACTGCGGGACATTTTGGCCATGGAGCTGGTAGTCGGGTTCATGTAAGACTTCTGTTTCGCGCTCTTTCCTTGCCCGCTCTCCTTTGCCAGTAATGGCGATGGGACATCCACCTTGATGGCAGCAGGAGGCAGGGTCCGTCGCTGGTTGACCCTGGTGTCCTTGTCAGGAAGGGTCGATGAATGAGAGTGCACCTTCGCAGAAGTGACCGCAGATGTCCCACTCATCACGTAAACTAAACAGGACAAACACAATGGTAATCATAAGGTCATAAGTGATAGGAGCAGAATTAGGCCATTTGGCCCATCACGTCTACTCTGCCATTCAATCACGGCTGATCTATCTCTCCATCCGAACCCCATTCGCCTGCCTTCTCCCCATAACCCCCAACACCCGTACTAATCACAAATCTATCTATCCCTGCCTTAAAAATATCCATTGATGGCCTCCACGGTCTTCCACAGATTCACCACCCTCTGACGACAGAAATTCCTCCTCATCTTCTTCCTAAAGGTACGTCCTTTAATTCCGAGGCTATGTCCTCTAGTCCTAGACATTCCCACTTGTGGAAACATCCTCTCCAAATCCTCTCTTTCCAAGCCTTACAATTAATTAAAAAACAGAAATGACCAAGGGCTGTGCCACTGAACCAATCTCATTGCTGTTCCTCCCACTAGTGCATGGGCTTGCACTATGTTCTAGCATTAGCCAACCTCTCTCCCATGACAGAAGCTTTACTCAGCCTAAGACCAGTGAGGCCGCTATACCATATGATTCTCATCAGGACAATGGTGATCTTTCTGCAAGGGCTGTGCTCTTGATCACAGGAGATCTAGATCAATACAGGACCTGGTCACCATGACTGATCCTCATCAGTACAGCACCTTCAGTGCCGAGAGATCTGCGTCAGCGTGGCTCGCTTCATTTGTTCAGGAGTCTCTCTGATGGAAGATCCTTGGTAATTTCTCTTTGTATTAACCATATAACCATATAACAATTACAGCACGGAAACAGGCCATCTCGACCCTTCTAGTCCGTGCCGAACACGTATTCTCCCCTAGTCCCATATACCTGCACTCAGACCATAACCCTCCATTCCTTTCCCGTCCATATAACTATCCAATTATTTTTAAATGATAAAAACGAACCTGCCTCCACCACCTTCACTGGAAGCTCATTCCACACAGCCACCACTCTCTGAGTAAAGAAGTTCCCCCTCATGTTACCCCTAAACTTCTGTCCCTTAATTCTCAAGTCATGTCCCCTTGTTTGAATCTTCCCTACTCTCAGTGGGAAAAGCTTATCCACGTCAACTCTGTCTATCCCTCTCATCATTTTAAATACCTCTATCAAGTCCCCCCTTAACCTTCTGCGCTCCAAAGAATAAAGCCCTAACTTGTTCAACCTTTCTCTGTAACTTAGTTGCTGAAACCCAGGCAACATTCTAGTAAATCTCCTCTGTACTCTCTCTATTTTGTTGACATCCTTCCTATAATTAGGCGACCAAAATTGTACACCATACTCCAGAATTGGCCTCACCAATGCCTTGTACAATTTTAACATTATATCCCAACTTCTATACTCTGATTTATAAAGGCCAGCATACCAAAAGCTTTCTTTACCACCCTATCTACATGAGATTCCACTTTCAGGGAACTGTGCACAGTTATTCCCAGATCCATCTGTTCACCTGCATTCTTCAATTCCCTACCATTTACCATGTACGTCCTATTTTGATTTGTCCTGCCAAGATGTAGCACTTCACACTTATCAGCATTAAACTCCATCTGCCATCTTTCAGCCCACTTTTCCAACTGGCATAAATCTCTCTGTAGACTTTGAAAATCTACTTCATTATCCACAACCCCACCTATCTTAGTATCATCTGCATACTTACTAATCCAATTTACCACACCATCATCCAGATCATTGATGTACATGACAAACAACAGTGGACCCAACACAGATCCCTGTGGCACCCCACTAGTCACTGGCCTGCAACCTGACAAACAACCATCCACCATTACTCTCTGGCATCTCCCATTCAGCCACTATTGAATCCATCTTGCTACTCCACCATTAATACCCAACAATTGAACCTTCTTAACCAACCTTCCATGAGGAACCTTGTCAAAGGCCTTACTGAAGTCCATATATACAACATCCACTGCTTTACCCTCATCAATTTCCCGAGTTTTCAAAAAATTCAAGAAGATTAGTCAAACATGACCTTCCAGGCACAAATCCATGTTGACTGTTCCTAATCAGACCCTGTTTAACCAGATGCTTATATATATTATCTCCAAGTATCCTTTCCATTAATTTGCCCACCACTGACGTCAAACTAACAGGTCTATAATTGCTAGGTTTACTCTTAGACCCCTTTTTAAACAATGGAACAACATGCGCAGTATGCCAATCCTCCGGTACTATTCCCGTTTCTAATGACATTTGAAATATTTCTGTCATAGCCCCTGCTATTTCTACACTAACTTCCCTCAATGTCCTAGGGAATATCCTGTCCGGACCTGGAGACTTATCCACTTTTATATTGCTCAAAAGTGTCAGTACTTCCTCTTCTTTGAATCTCATGGTTTCCATAGCTACTCTACTTGTTTCCCTTACCTCACATAATTCAATATCCTTTTCCTTGGTGAATACCGAAGAAAATAAATTGTTCAATATCTCCCCCATCTCTTTTGGCTCTGCAGATAGCTGTCCACTCTGACTCTCTAATGGACCAATTTTATCCCTCGTTACCCTTTTGCTATTAATATAGCTGTAGAAACCCAAAGCAACCTCATATCTTCTTTTAGCTTTTCTAATTTCTTTCTTAAGATTCTTATTACATTCTTTATACTCCTCAAGCACCTCATTTACTCCATGCTGCCTATAATTATTGTAGATCTCTCTCTTTTTCCGAACCAAGTGTCCAATTTCCCTTGAAAGCCATGGCTCTTTCCAATTTTTACTATTTCTTTTCAACCGAACAGGGACATAAAGATTCTGTACTCCTAAAATGTCACCTTTAAATGTCCTCCATTTCTCTTCCACATCTTTCCCATAAAACAAACTGTCCCAATTTACTCCTTTTAAATCCTTTCGCATCTCCTCAAAGTTAGCCTTTCTCCAATCAAAAATCTCAACCCTAGGTCCAGATCTGACCCTCTCCATAATTATATTGAAACTAATGGTATTGTGATCACTGGTCCCAAACTGTTCCCCAACGCGTACCTCTGCCACCTGACCCGTCTCATTTCCTAGCAGGAGGTCCAGCACCGCCCCTTCTCTAGTAGGTAATTCTACATATTGCTGCAAAAAACTATCCTGCACACATTTTACAAACTCCAACCCATCCAGCCCATTTACAGAATGTGTTTCCCAGTCTATGTGTGGAAAATTGAAATCTCCCACAATCACTACCTTGTGCTTACTACTAATATCTGCAATCAGCCAATCTGCAAAAAGCCTTACATATTTGCTCTTCCAATTCTCGCTCCCCATTTGGCGGTCTATAATACACCCCTATAAGTGTTGCTACCCCTTTCCCATTTCTCAGTTCCACCCAAATAGCCTCCCTAGACGAGCCCTCTAATCTATCCTGCCAAAGCACTGCTGTAATATCTCCCCTGATAAGCAATGCAACACCTCCACCTCTTGCCCCTCCAATTCTATCACACCTGAAGCAACGAAATCCTGTAATATTTAGTTTCCAATCACAGCCCTCCTGCAACCATGTTTCACTGATCGCCACAGCTACATATTTCCAGGTGTCAATCCAGGCTCTAAGTTCATCCACCTTTCTTACAATGCTCCTAGCATTAAAATATACACATTTAAGCAACCCACCCTCTCTTATTCTCTGTTTATTGTCTTTTTCTTCTCTCTCCCCTACATTTTGGGTCAGAGTGCTACCATTCTCTGCCTCCTGCCTCACACACTGACTGCTAGCTTTCCCAATTCGAGTCCCTCCCCCCAACCATACTAGTTTAAAGTCTCCCCAGTAGCCTTTGCAAATCTCCCCGCCAGGATATTGGTCCCCCTCGAGTTCAAGTGCAACCCGTCCTTTCTGTACAGGTCGCACCTTCCCCAAAAGAGGTCCCAATGATCCCAATTGAAATCTTTTGTCTATCATCTCCTCTTTATCAACACTCCTCAGCTAAACTGGCGAGATGACTAAAACTTGAGCGTCAGTCGGTCTTGAGAATTAGCCTCCGCCAAGAATGCTCATCCCATTGCTACACAGCAGTGGGCTGAGCTTTGCAATGGGAGCCTTGGCAATGGCCAATTCTTGAGCATATCAATGCCTTTTATCCTTTTCAAAATTATTTGCAACACTGTTCTCAGGACTGCGACTATCCAAGGCACATCTAAACAGGAGAGCTTTCTCTCGGTAATTCTTCTTTTGGATGGAGTCAAATTAAGAGCTTTTTTTGTGGCATTTGGACACCCATACAGACAAGTCCTGATTCTCTTTGGTGCAAACATTTCCAGCATCGTTCTCTTCCTTACCTTCGTGAATCAAGTCGTGGACGGATTGGGATTTTCGGATGGACGGACTAGGGGAGACGACCGGACTGGGGATTGCTGAGGACGACTGTCCTTTCACTGGTGCCGCCAACACTTTCCGCGTCTCCAGAGCCAGGCTTCGTTTCCTCTGGGTGTGCGTCGTTCGGGCATTTGCAGGAACAACACTGCATTCCGTTCTGGGTGAGGCTTTCGCTGCGGGGTTATCTGGGGCCGAGTTCAACACTGAAAACAGTTTTGCCACGAGCTGTCGAGAAGGAGAAGGTAAACAAGGTGATAACTTGGCAGAGATGCTCACAGGTAATGAGCTTCAGCAACATTCCAAAGATTGACTTTACCAAATCTTCCTACCTTGTGTGACATGAACTGTTGGCACTCAATGCTAGAAGGGGAACAAATTAATCTCAACCTACAAACAATGCTCTATAAATACACCTCTTACAAACACTAGTTTGAGCGGCGCGGTGGCGCAGTGGTAGAGTTGCTGTCTTACAGCGCCAGAGACCCGGGTTCCATCCTGACTATGTGTGCTGCCTGTGCGGAGTTTGTACGTTCCCCCCGTGGGTTTTCTCCAAGATCTTTGGTTTCCTCCCACACTCCAAAGACGTACAGGTTTGTAGGTTAATTGGCTTGGTATAAATGTAAATTGACACTAGTGTTGGCCCTAGGACGGTGTTAGTGTGCGGGGATCACTAGTCGGTGCGGACTAGTTGGGCCGAAGGGCTTGTTTCTGCACTGTATCTCTAAACTAAACTAAACAAAACTAAACTAAAACTGAGGCAGAATCAGATGTGATGACTTAAATAAGTACAACAGGCCCTTCAGCCCACCATTCATGCTGACCATCAACCACCTAGTTATTGTTGATCCTACATTCATTCTCTTTTCCTTCTCCCCACATTCCCATTAACTCCCCCAGATTCCACTAACCATCCTCACACCAATTTACAGCAGCCAATTATTTATTTGTAAGTGTATTCTGTGTAAGTGTATCCCAGTTTTAGGCAAGGTTGGTATTTGTGGTGTTATGAGTTCAATGATGGGATAGGATAAGTGAAAGACTGAATGCGCATGTTTAGCATTAGCTAGAGTGAATTAACCGTCTGCAGTTTCCTTTATTGACAAGATACTGATAGCATAGATGGTGAGAGCAGGTATTGTGGGAGGATACCAACTGTTGAGCCTTCCAAAGGTGTCGTGAGTCTAACTCAATGAAACACCAGTGAAGGGAGGTGCCCACTTGATAATCCCAATGATATACTTGCATCTACACGATCAGCTTTTTTTTTTTTAATGTGCTTGTAGGCAGCTGATTATTGTATATGGAGTTAGTTATTGTTCTTAGCACAAGTTGGTATAATCAGTTTAGATAGTACTTTGGCCTTCCTTTTCTTGGTTGAGCGCTTATCCTGGTGTTAGAGCACAAGTATTTTGTGTTTTAACTGTAATCCTCCCAACCTGTATGTCTGGAGAACCCAGAAGAAATCCCCATGGTTACAGGGAGTATGTGCAAACTCCACACAGAAAGCAGCCGAGGTTAAGATCGAACTGGATCCCTGGCATTGTTAGGCAGTGACTCTACAAGCTGCGCCATGATGCTGCCCCAACATCAGGTTTGGGTGTTGAATGTTGATCAGGGTCAGAGGAGAAATGACCTCTTTCCAATAGTCACAAGGTCATAAGGTCATGTGATAGGAGCAGAATGAGGCCATTCGGCCCATCAAGTCTACTCCACCATTCAATCATGGCTGATCTGTCTCTCCCTCCTGACCCCATTCTCCTGCCTTCTCCCCATAACCTCTGACACCCGTACTAATCAAGAATCTATCTATCTCTGCATTAAAAATATCCATTGACGGCCTCCACAGCCTTCTGTGGCAAAGAATTCCACAGATTCACCACCCTCTGACTAAAGAAATTCCTCCTCATCTCCTTCCTAAAGGAACGTCCTTTAAATCTGAGCCTATGACCTCTAATCCTAGACTCTCCCACTAGTGGAAACATCCTCTCCACATCCTCTCTGTCCAAGCCTTTCACTATTTAATGAGGTCCCCCCTCATTCTTCTAAACTCCAGCGAGTACAGGCCCAGCGCCGTCAAACGCTCGTCATAGGTTAAACCACTCATTCCTGGGATCATTCTTGTAAACCTCCTCTGGACCCTCTCCAGAGCCAGCACATCCTTCCTCAGATATGGGGCCCTAAATTGCTCACTATACTCTAAATGCGGCCTGACCAGCGCTTTATAGAGCCTCAGCATTACATCCCTGTTTTTGTGTACAAGCCCTCTTGAATCAAATGCTAACAATGCGTCTAGTCACGTGACAATAAAGAGCGGGAGCAGGCTTTCAGCACACCGAGCATCAAGCACTCAGTTTCATACAAATCTTATACTAACCCATTCAATTCTGCCTGGACTAGATTCTACCAGTCATCTACATCCTAGTGGCACAGTACATTGCCAATGAGCCGACCAAACCACTGGTTTTCAAGAGGTGAAAGGAAATGGGAAGAAACCCATGCAATCACAAGGAGGACTACAAACTCCAGACAGAGAGCATCGGAGGTTAGGATTGAACAAGGCTCTCAGGAGCTGTGAACCAGCGGTTCTACCAGCTGTGCCACTGTGGTGAAGAAAGAGGATGGGAAAAGGTCATTGTAATCCAGTGCTTACTTCATCTGGCTGTTTCTGATCATCATTTTGATATTTTACTGCTTCCTCTTGTCTCTGGAGCTGAAGCTTGCCGCTCTCACTCTGCACTGTGTAGATATCCGCCTCGTCCAACGCCGAAGTAGGAAATGTCAAGTAACCGGCTCCCAACTCGCCATTCTGGAGGAACCTGGAGGTATGTGTTGGTGAATTCCTGAAATGATCACAAAATCAACAGTGTGAAAATAGCATTTTGGAAAATTCACAATCAAAAGAGGAATGATGATCCTGATTGTGGACTCCTACATATCGGCGAGACCAAGCGCAGACTCGGAGATCATTTCACTGAACACCTTCACTCAGTCCGCCTAGGCCGACACAATCTCCCTGTTGCTAAACACTTTAACCCCCCCTCCCATTCCCACACTGACCGTTCTGTCCTGGGCCTCCTTCACTCCGTCAGAGTGAGGCCCAACACAAATTGGAGGAACAGCATCTCATATTTTGCTTGTGCAGCTTACACCCCAGCAGTATGAAGATTGATTTCTCTAACTTCAAGTAGCCCTTGCTTTCCATCTCTCTCCCCGTCCCTCCCCCATCCCAGTTCTCAGACTAGTTTCACTGTCCTCCTGATTAATTGTACTGTTTGTATGCCTCCTTGTCACCTTCCCCACAGCCAACAGATTCACATTTATTGTCACATGCATCATTAGATAGTGATATTTTAGTTACCATGCAGCCATACAATTAAAAGAACACAACACAATTAAAAGAACAATAGAATTTAACATAAACATCCACCACAGTGATCACTGTGATAGAAGGCAATAAAGTTCAGAAAGTCTTCCTCCTTTTGTTCACCCGTGTTTGGGGCCTTGTCGCCGATACGGACGGCTCGATGTACAAGTCCTCTCGCCGGGATGATTGAAGCTCCGACATCGGGAAGGATGGAACACACTCCGCGGCTTGGAGTACCTGAATCGGCCACTTTCTTACCGGAGACCGCCGCCTCTCGATGTTATAGGCCGCAGGCAGGCCAGCGGTCGGAGCTCTTCTCTGGCGATCCCCAGCAAGGGGTCCCTGGCTCCGGGATGGTAAAGTCCGCTCCACGCCTGCTGCTAAAAGCTCCACCTCATGATATTGAAGTCAGCAGGCCATCAGTCGGAGCCATTCTTCTGCTCAGCGATGTTAAAGTCCACGCCACGCCTGCTGCTGAAGCTCTGGGCCGTCTTTGGGAAAGGCCGCACCAATCCACATTGTTAATAATAATAATAATGGATGGGATTTATATAGCGCCTTTCTAATACTCAAGGCGCTTTACATCGCATTATTCATTCACTCCTCAGTCACACTCGGTGGTGGTAAGCTACTTCTGTAGCCACAGCTGCCCTGGGGCAGACTGACGGAAGCGTGGCTGCCATTCTGCGCCTACGGCCCCTCCGACCACCACCAATCACTCACACACATTCACACACAGGTAAAGGTGGGTGAAGTGTCTTGCCCAAGGACACAACGACAGTATGCACTCCAAGCGGGATTCAAACCGGCTACCTTCCGGTTGCCAGCCAAACACTTAGCCCATTGTGCCATCTGTCGTCCCAAGGTGTTAGGTCGCGAAGGAGTGGGAAAATGCGATTCGGAGATAGTCGCATCTCCACCGAGGTAGGTGACTGTTAACGGCTTCCCCCTATACCCCCACCCCCCACATAAAAACATACCGAGAGACATTAGCTCATACATTTAGACATCTGTAAAAAACAAAAAAAGTTGAAATGACAGACACACTGCTGGCGAGGCTGCCTATCGCGGCGCCACCCGATGAACCATTGTACATTTCCTTGGTCATCGTCTGCTTTGATCTGTCGTTTCCTTGGTCATCGGCTGCTTTGATCTGTCGTTTTCACACCTTACCCTTCCATATCTAGTTTATGACTATCAGTCTGAAGAAGTGTCTCGACCGGAAACGTCACCTATTCCTTCTCTCCAGAAATTACTCCCTGTCCCGTTACTGAGTTACTCCAGCATGTTGTGCCTACCTTTGGTGTAAACCAGCATCTGCAGTTCCTTCCTACACACATTGATTAGTTCCTCAGCTGTTGGTAGTTGTCTCCAATTCAGATGAAACAATTAACATGCCTTAGTGTTTTTGCTGGAATATTTCCCAATGAACCAACCCCCTCGTAGGGTTGGATTGTTGGGTGGAGCATGTCAAGGTTTAGAGGTAAAAATGTTTTGTTACTTTGAAAAAAACAAACTGCCTTTTGTCCTTGATAGGGCCTCCAGAATGGTAATGGGTTGTCAAACAGAAGGCTTGAAAGTTATATTTAGAGGCTTTGCTGGTTTGAGGAAAAAGCGTTGACTTCTTTTCATTGAGGTTAACAGCTTGTTCATTGAGGACTGAAAAATGATCAGCATGTTAGCAAGTAGGCATTCAGAGGCTGCATTACAACAGTTCAATGTTTGTGCTGAACATTCAACCTTCCAAAGTGCAACACCTCACACTTGCTCAGATTCAACTCGTCCTGCCATTTCTCTGCCTTTTTCCATAGCTGGTCTGTATCCCGCTGTATCTTCTGACAGACTTCCTCACTGTCTGCAACTCCTTCAATGTTGGCGTATTCAGCAAACCTACTCACCGACCCATCTATATTTATGCCCAAGTCATACAGTTGTGGACATTCCGCTTGAGGACACTGGAGTCCTCGAGTAGAACGTTCCTTTAGGAAGGCGATGAGCAGGAATTTCTTCAGTCAAGAGGGTGGTGAATCTGTGGAATTCTTTGTCACGGAAGGCTGTGGAGGCCAAGTCAATATATATTTATAAGGCAGAGATAGACAGATTCTTGATTGTTGTGGGGAGAAGGCAGGACAATGGGGTTAGGAGGGAGAGATAGATCAGCCAGGATTGAATGGGGGAGTAGATTTGATGGGCCAAATGGCCTAATTCACTTATGACCTAGACAGTTAGACTCCTGGTTATAGGTTCTGTAGTCCTGTGGCATTGCTAGGCTCCTGGTGAACTGCAGTCTCTTGTGCTTCCCTCCAATAAAATATTAAACTCCTGGGTATAAGATTCTGAAGCCCTGGAACATGGTGTTCATTTGCCAATTGGAGGTCTGGTTCGCTCTAGCTCAATACTTCACGGGATGGCTTCGTTTTTTAGTTTAGTTTAGTTTACAATACAGGGATACAGGCCCTTTGGCCCACTGAGTCCGCACTGACCAGCGATTCCCGCACATTAACATTATCCTACACCTACTGGGGACAATTTTATATTTTACACCAAGCCAATTAACCTACAAACCTGGAGTGTGGGAGGAATTCGAAGATCTCGGAGAAAACCCACGTAGGTCACAGGGAGAAGGTACAAAATCCTTACAGACAGCACCCATGGTCAGGATCGAACCCTGGTCCCTGGCGTTGCAAGGCAGCAACTCTACCGCTGCACCACCGGCTTGGGAGGTATTATCTTTGAATTCCAACAGATGGGAAGCTCTTTAGCTCTGGCAGAAATATAGAGGACTTTCAAAACTTCACTCTGAACTAGGAACTGCTCTGCTTCAACCATTTTGGTCATCTTTGTCTTACTAATCAAAGTGAACGTTTAATTTGGGTTGATGGTCAGTTACGCTGTGCACATATTAAGCCTCATCTTAAGCAAGCATTCTTCACTCCATTTTAGGAGTAGTGCCGTTCAGTGCCTGGAATCTGCTCTTACAGGTACTTTGTCAATGGCTGCTGAGAATGCCATGAGGCATTCGTCAATGTTCAAGAAACCTCCAATCGTCAATGTATCAAGTACAATCGCCAATTCAATTTATTAAATAAATGGTTAATGACAAATATTTAATACAGTAATCTGTAAATGAAATGCTTGAGGAAAGAAAGTTCAAAACCAGCACAATTTTGGGCCTAATTTGTGTTGGACTGATAACAGGAACCTTCAATTTCTCTGCTCTAAAACCAGAGGAGTAAAGACTTCAATCAGTGAGTGATTCAGAAGATAGACACAAAATGCTGGAGTGACTCAGCGGGTCAGGCAGCATCTCTGGAGAGAAGGAATGGGTGACGTTTCAGGTCGAGACCCTTCTTCAGACTGAAAGTCACGGGAAAGGGAAACGAGAGATATGGACGATGATGTAGGGAGAAATAGAACAAATGAATTAAAGATATGCAAAAAAGTATGAATGATGCAGGAAACAGGTCATTGTTAGCTGTGGCTAGGTGAAAACTAAAGACTTGGGTTGGAGAGAGGGGGAATGCAGGGGTTACTTGAAGTTAGAGAAATCAATACTCATACAGTACCCCTGGGTTGTAAGCTGCCCAAGCAAAAGTGAGTGATTCATCTTGTTATCTTTTGCTGAAATTGGCTCATCAGACCTTTATTTGCATTGCTCATCTGCCATAGTGAAACATCCCAGACATTCACATCAAAGCAAATTTGGCCAAACACGGAGAATTAAGACTCTGGATAGAAGGAATGGGTGACGTTTTGGGTCGAGACGCTTCTTCAGATTCTGGTTTAACCAGCACCTTTGTTAATTAGATCAAAGGATTACAGATTTTAATATATAGGTTCCTCGCAATCTTCGATAGATACATGATAAGGGTATAACGTTGTGTGCAAGATAAAGCCAGCAAAGTCCGATCAAGAATAGTCCAAGGGACATCAAAGAGGTAGATAGTAGTTCAGCACTGCTCTCTGGTTGTGGTAGGATGATTCAGTTGCCTGATAACAGCTGGGAAGAAACTGTCCCTGAATCTGGAGGTGAGCGTTTTCACACTTCTATAACTTTTGCCTGATGGGAGAGGGGAGAAGAGGGAGTGGCCAGGGTGCGACTCATCCTTGATTATGCTGCTGGCCTTGCCGAGGCTGCATGAGGTATAAATGGAATCTGTCTGTCTATCAACCTGTTGGTTTTGGGTGGCACGTTGCCCACAGAACCAATACTGTTCTATATCTGCTGCCCGCTGAGGTGGTGGGGAAATATAAAACCACACTCCACTTATGCAGCCACACCCTCCAGTCCGTAGGGACAAAAGCTCCCTGAACATATCGACTCGCAATATATGGTCCACCATACATGACAATTGACCTCGACTCACCTGAAACTGGATGTTAATGATCGAGAGAGGAACCTCGCAGAAATGCTGAGCCGAGGGTTTAGCAGCTCTTCGGTGTCTCTCATGGATGTTGACTTTGGGTTCTCCAGCTGGTTGTCTGCTTTCACTGCAGTATAATGCACACATTATTAAAATGGAGGATTATGGGGAGAGGGTTACCAGTGCAAAAGGAAATATAAGGGTACCCATCTGAATAGGCGCAGAAAGATGCATTCACCTGGCACTTTCTATGTCCCTTCCAGGGCATCCAAATCTCAAGTGTAGACACTCATGTAGGAAATACAGGGTCTAATCAAGCACATCAGGCTTCCACAACAGATGCATAGGAACGATGAGACTGTTTTCAGTGATTTTCACCGAGGGGTGAATACTGTGAACTGGTTCTGATCACTTTGGGGCAGCACTGTGGTACGGCTGGTACAGCTGAATCCTCCTTGCTCCACCAAACCGGATCTAATCTTGATCTCAGGTGCGGTCTGTGTAAAGTTTGTACATTCTCCCTGTGATTGGATGGGGTTTCTTCCTCTTGGTGCTTTGGTTTCCTCCCACATCCCAAAGACGTGCAAGCTAACTGGAGACTGCAAACTGCCCCTGATGTACGGGCGAAGAATATCATCTGGGAGGATTTGATGGGAACGTGTAGGAATTAAAGTGGGATTAGCTATGGATTCGCAACAATGGGTTTTTGACATCTGCCATGGATTTGGTGGACCGCAGGGCCTGTTTCTGTGCTGTATGACTCCAGGGGTATCAAGCAACTATTAACACATGGCAATCTTAAATGAGGTCGGCATAGAGGCATAGCAGTACAGTTGCTGCCTTGCAGGGCCAGAGACCCTAGTTCGACCATGACTATGGGTGCTGTCTATACAGAGTTTGTACATTCTCTCTGTGACCACGTGGGTTTTCACCAGGTGCTCTGGTTTGCTCCCACATTCCAAAGACATACAGGTTTGTAGGTTATTTGGCTTCTGTAAATTGTAAATTGTCCCTAGTGTGTTATGGTGTTAGTGTACGGGGTGAACGCTGGTCGGCCTGGACTCGGTGGGCCGAAGGACCTGCATTCCACGCTGTATCTCTAAAGTCTACAGGTACAGGTTTGTCACAGTTAGAAGTTCTACTCTGGTTAATGAGTCCTTGGCTGTCATTGTTCACTTTGAATGTACACGTGAAGAATGGGTGCTATCATCGGAAAACTGGAGATCCATAGAGAACTATCACAGAAAATTAACGAGGAAAGTATAAAATAGCACTGAGGCAACAATGAGACTCACATGATAAATGAAGAAAGGTAAAATCTGCCTGAATATCCATAAGTAGGCATTTGGAAAGAGAGTGTTTCAAGAGGATGGTGGAATGAAGAACATTAAACAGAAAAAGTTGTGTACATCTTGGAATGTCGTTACATCCTGAGCAAGAAGCCAATTATATTTAGATGGTCCAGTACGTTGTTTGGGCTGAATATAAGATTGGGAACAAATGGGTGGTTGATGGTTGAATTAAAAAAAAAGGGGATTAATGTAGAATTGGAGAGTTTAGAGAGATATAGCATGGAAGGGCCGAATGGCCTCCTCCTGCACCTATTTTCTATGTTTCTATGAAACAGGTTCTTCGGCCCATGGAGCCAAGACTATTGATCACCCGCACAGTATTTCCATGTTATTCCACTTTCGCATCCTACACACTCAGGGCAATTTACAGAAGCCAAGTAATCTACAAACCCGTACGTCTTTGGAATGTGGGAGGATACCGGAGCACCTGGAGAAAATCCACGCGGTCACAGGGAGAACGTGCAAACTCCACACAAACAGAACCCATAGTCAAGATCGAACCCCGGTCTCTGGTGCTGTGATGCAGCAGCTCTACCGCTGTAGATGATGATAGGGGCAGACTCAGTAGGCCAAAGGGCTGTACGGCTCTATGGCACCACGACTACATCCAAGAAGTCCAACTCTGCAGACTATAAATATCATAAACACACTCTGATCTTACCTCCAACACCCTCATCAGCCAGGGTCCCGAAATACTGCTTCAGGAACTTTTCCTGATCCGGGGTTCTGGGCACAATTGTGTCCCGTTGGAAGTTCCTGCTGAGCTCATCCTCTTCCTCTTCCATGTCGGAGGAGATCCCATCCACACTCAGAGGCTCCGTACATTCAGAATCTGTCACAGTAATACAAAAGTTAAGGGCCTGTCCCACGAGCATGCGACCTGCATGCGGCAAGCGTGACCAAACCGGAATCGGGGGCCGCGCGGAAGTCGAGTGAGTGACGTGAAGTTCGAGCGAAGTCCGCGGGAAGTTCGCGCATGACGTACGGCGTCAAGACGCTGCGTACGGCGTTGAGATGCTGCGCACGTCCGTCGAGGCGGCTGCGGGCCGGCAGGCCGTTGCCGCGCGGAATTTTTGAACATGGTCAGTTTTTCGGAGCCCCGCGCGATGTCGGGACCAGCTCCGCACAACTCCATACAGCTTCGGCAATCGAAATGGGACCGGCCCCGCGAGGCCGTACGGCTCAAGCGACCACGTTAGGTCACGCTTGCCGCATGCAGTCGCATGCTCGTGGGACAGGCCCTTTATGTTTTAACCTGGATCTGGTCACAGGTCCTTGCATTCCTGTAGCCAGGGATAGAGACTAAGAAAGCCAGGACTTCCAATGGGAGCCTCCACAGCTCCTCCTTGGTTACTATGGATAGCCACCATAAAGCCTATGTGTAGGCATGCCTCTGCCGGCAGGGGGCCACAACAGCAATCCCGTCTTCAGAACAGGCTCCACTGGACATTTCAGATGTACAAACCAACATCTCACGCTTCTATGTTGCGACTAAGGACCTGCTATTAAACTGTTCCCATATAATTCCAACAAATCATCGCACTTAAGGGTCTGAAGAAGGGTCTCAACCCGAAATGTCACCCATCCTTCTCTCCAGAGATGCTAACTATCCCGCTGAGTTTATCCAGCATTTTGTG
This sequence comes from Amblyraja radiata, assembly GCF_010909765.2. NCBI lineage: Eukaryota > Metazoa > Chordata > Chondrichthyes > Rajiformes > Rajidae > Amblyraja > Amblyraja radiata. The sequence goes on along the minus strand of NC_045964.1, from coordinate 9,967,778 downwards.
TCAATCCTCGGTTTATCCTCCATCATCTGCAGTTCCTTCCTACACATCACACTCAAGGGATCTGGTTCCACATCCTATCCAAGCAGAGTTCTCCACTGCCTGACTAGAAGCTGAAGACAGACACTAAATGCTGGAGTAACTCAGCGGGACAGGCAGCATCTCTGCATGGAAGGAATGGGTGACGTTTCAGGTCGAGACCCTTTCTTCAGACTGAGAGTCAGGAGAGAAGGAGGCACAGAGATAAGGAAGGGTAAGGTGTGAAGCTGATGTAGGTGGAAGCAGACATCAACCTGAAAGTCTACCCTTTGCCAGGTTTGCTTGACTGGCTGACCACTTTATTGTCCCTTCTTTGACTTTTGGCAGTAATCTGCAGTATTTTGCGACTTGGAAGTGCAGTGTTGAGGAAAGTGCTGCTCCACGCACTGTGCTAACAGAGGAGGGGAAATGTTCACCAGTTGTCCATGAACTCCATGCCCACCATTAAAGGGGAAGCTAATAACCACACAAGGACAAAAGGTAGAGGATTTTGGATATGGGAGGGTCATATGGACAGAACTGCCATGCATCAGATGGACCAAGTAGACATCATCATCCCTTGCGTTCCGCAATTAGATATAACCCACGACTCACTGGGGAAAAAACAAACATTCCCCCCTGCAGTTAGTAATGAGTATGGGTTGAAAATGTAGGCTGAACTCCAACCTTCATGTGGATGTTCCGGGCTGGAGAAGTGGCTGCTGGAATAATCCAGGGAACAGGCGCTGTCCGGGCTCTGTTTCTCCACCAGGCTGTGGACGTAACCCTTCTCCTGCATCCCCTTCTGCAGCTCCTTCACCTGGTACTCGCTGGCAGGAGGGGGAAATGAAGAATTAACATGCCAAGAATGCAGGGATTCAAAGTGCTATGGTATACATTGCTGGGTTAGTTACATAACGCATCTTCAGTAGAAAGGAGGATGTGTAGGAAGGAACTGCAGATGCTGGTTTACACCAAAGATAGACAAAAAATGCTGGAGTAACTCAGCGGGACAGGCAGCATCTCTGGAGAGAAGGAATGGATGAAGTTTCGGGTCGAGACCCTTCTTCCGAGTGAGAGTTACTCCTGAGATGTTTTCTGTCCCGCTGAGTAACTCCAGCACTTTGTGTCGAGTAGAAAGGAATTGTTTTGTCTGTTTGGAATTTATTTACAGCAGGAGGATGTCACTGGCAAGGTCAGCATTTATATCCCATCCTGAATTGCCCTTGAGAAGATGGTAGCGAGGCATTGTCTTGAATCACCATTGCCTGTGCAGTGAAGACCCTCCCACACTCTCCCAAATGGGGAGGAATTAAGAAGTGAATGAGTCGCAAGAGTTATAGAACATGGAAGCAGGCCATTTGGCCCAACTCATCCATGCCAACAAGGAGCTACAAGGAACTGCAGATGCTGGAAACCTGTGAAGCTTTGGGTCGGGGCCCTTCCTCAAAATGGAAATATATGTCCAACTCGGGATAGTATATAACTTGAAAGGGAACTTAGTCCAAGTTATTTCCCTGCAGCTGCAGCCCTTGTCCTTTAAGCAGATGAAGGTCACCAGTTTGGGGGATGTTGTTGACGGAACATTGTAACTGTGGTTGATGAACACTGCAAGTAAAATCTAAGAGATTTACATTAATGTCCATGGGCTCCACTGCTCACGGATTTCCAATAACCCATCCTCAAATTAATTTAAGGAACAGCAGGGGTGTTTGTCGGCACCGGGCCTGTACTCGCTGGAGTTTAGAAGAGTGAGGGGGGGGACCCCATTTAAATGTACAGAATAGCTCAAGGCTTGGATAGAGTGGATGTGGAGCGGATGTTTCTACTAGATCTAGGACTAGAGGTCATAGCCTCAGAATTAAAGGATGTTCCTTTAGGTGAGGTGGAATTTCTTTAATCAGAGGGTGGTGAATCTGCGTAATTCTTTTCGGCAGAAGGCTGTGGAGGCCAGGTCAGTGGATATATTTAAGGCAGAGGTACAGTAGATAGATTCTTGATTAGTACAGGTGTCAGAGGTTATGGGGAGAAGGCAGGAAAAAGAGGTTAGGAGTGAGAGATAGATCAGCCATGATTGAATGGCGGAGTAGATTTGATGGGCCGAATGGCCTAATTCTGCTCCTATCACTTATGACCTTATGATCGTATGATGCCATAATGCCACTACTAAATTTAGAGAAGCAAAATATAGGCCACACAGCCCACCATCATATAACATTACTGGTGAACTTTCACCGAATCTTAACTCCTGTCCTAATATTCCTAGATTCCTTCAGCAACCAAACACCCACAACAAGGTTGGTGATCAAGGGCAGTGGAGGCCAAATCACTGGATGGATTTAAGAGAGTGTTAGATAGAGCTCTTGGGGTTAGTGGAATCAAGGGATGTGGGGAGAAGGCAGGCACGGGTTAATGATTGGGGACGATCAGCCATGATCACATTGAATGGCGGTGCTGGCTCGAAGGGCCGAATGGCCTCCTCCTGCACCTATTTTCTATGTTTCTATCTACAAACGTGAAATGAAGCAGATGGGCTGCAACTATTGATCTGAACTGGTCTCGTGATAGGGACTTTTATTTTGGTTAAAGGTAACTGTATGTACAATGTGGAAGGAGGTTGTTAGGATAACTGGCCACTGTAAATTGTCTTAGATGGAATACTTTATTGTCATGTGAGAAGGCACAGTGAAATTCTTTGCTGTGATGTGCTGCTGAGTGGGAGAATCTCAGGGTAGTTGATGGGAATGTGAGCAGAATGAAATGGGATTGATGAAGGATTAGGGACGATGGATGTTTGGTCCTTAACTCCAAGAAGACCAAGGAGCTCATTGTAGACTTCAGGAAGTCCAGGGGCGGCACGCACACCCCCATCCACATTAACGGGACGGAGGTGGAACGTGTTTCTAGCTTCAGGTTCCTGGGAGTCAACATCTCCGATGACCTCTCTTGGACCCACAATACCTCAACTCTGATCAAGAAGGCTCACCAGCGTCTCTTCTTCCTGAGGAGACTGAAGAAGGTCCATCTGTCTCCTCAGATCCTGGTGAACTTCTACCGCTGCACCATCGAGAGCATCCTTACCAACTGCATCACAGTATGGTATGGCAACTGCTCTGTCTCCGACCGGAAGGCATTGCAGAGGGTGGTGAAAATTGCCCAACGCATCACCGGTTCCTCGCTCCCCTCCATTGAGTCTGTCCAAAGCAAGCGTTATCTGCGGAGGGCGCTCAGCATCGCCAAGGACTGCTCTCACCCCAACCATGGACTGTTTACCCTCCTACCATCCGGGAGGCGCTACAGGTCTCTCCGTTGCCGAACCAGCAGGTCCAGGAACAGCTTCTTCCCGGCGGCTGTCACTCTACTCAACAACGTACCTCGGTGACTGCCAATCACCCCCCCACCCCCCGGACACTTATTATCACTTATTATTATTTATTTAAATCATTTGCTATGTCTCTCTTCCAGGGAGATGCTAAATGCATTTCGTTGTCTCTGTACTGTACACTGACAATGACAATTAAAATTGAATCTGAATCTGAATCTGAATCTGAATCTGGTGGTTAGCTTGGACTCAGTAGGCCGACAGCGTGCTATCCGCACACATTGATATCTCAGATAAAAAATAATGATTTCCTTGTATCTCCAAACTGAGGTTAATTAACATGCTCCTGATTCCGCCACATTGGAAACAGGCCTGGATCTTGAACAAGCACCACCACTCACCTCTCAGCCTCGACAGCACTCTCAGTGTGTACTGGATAAATGACACACTCTTCAACCTCAGGTGTCTCCAGCTCCTGGGTGAATATTCCATCCTCACACAATGGCAGCGTGGTGCTGCTGGGCGCGACAAAGGAAGAGCTTTGATTGTGCGCAAACTCTTGCTCCTCAATCTGTTGGAGAAATAAATGAAACAGCCCGTGAGCCAAAAGGGAGATATCTAGGAATTAATCTTAAGCAAACCCATCCTATCCTATCCTAAGCAAACCCATAAAACAAAAGAGATGAAATCATTGATTATAGATAAAGGGGAGATGGTAATGGACATGTCGTTTGAGTTCTGGTCAAAAAATCTTAACTGATGATGAATGATTTGCTTTATAATAGTCAAGAGTCAAGAGTGTTTTATTGTCATGTGTCCCAGATAGAACAATGAAATTCTCACTTGCTGCAGCACAACAGAATATGTAAACATAGTACACTGTAAACAATATAATAAACGAGAGAAAAAAAAGTTCAGTGCATGTATATATACACACATATATATTATATATATATATATTATACAAGCACAAATGCACACACACAGAAAAACAAGCAATAATGGTGCAATAACAATAATAGTCTAGGTCAGAGCTTATTTGAGGTCGTAGTGCTTAATAGCCAAATAACTTGGGAAGAAGCTGTTCCTGAACCTGGACGTTACAGTTTTCAGGCTCCTGTACTTTCTTCCCAATGGCAGGAGTGAAATGAGAGTGTGGCCAGGGTAGTGTGGATCTCTGATGATGCTGGCTGCCTTTTTGAGGCACAAATAAACAGGAGGCTACATACATACAGCTCCTCTAAGCAGGGAGCACAGTACCACACAGTACTACACCTAGTTTAAGAGCAACGGCAGCAAAGAGCAGAGAAATGAAGATTGTAGAGGGATTGCAGAGGGAAGCGGTTAATATTTGGGTGTTAGTGAGAATAGAGATATGGAGAGCTGTCAGGGGTAAATGAACGAGGGGCCAGAGGAGCAGAGTTGTTCGTCCGCTGGTAAAAATCCTCATGGATTATTTCACAGTTGATTCAAAAATCAGAAACATAGCGAAAATACAAGCGATATTGCCAGCTGGTGAATAGGCAGACAGAGGATATGTCTACACCACAGGGGACCCATCGTCCATGCTGGCTCCCATCAGTCTCATTCCCCCTCTCCTCATTTCACCATATCGTTGATATTTATTCTCCCTCATTTGTCCTCATCCACTCACCTCTGGTTCCTTCTACATAGGGGTGATTTTAAGGAACCGATTAACCAACCATCACACCAGGAGAAATCCTACATAGTCATGGAGAGAATGAGTGAGCTTTTTTCACACTGCACCCAAGGTCAGGATTGAATTCTAGTCCTCGACTAACACAACTTTCTCTCACTTTCTCTACATTCTTTATTTCTATCCTTCCTTAAAGCTTAAAAAATGAAGGGGTACAATAAATGTAATATAATATACTGGCTTGTACTACTGTAATTTACTGTACTTCGAAAAAATTAAAATATTAAAAAAAAAAAAGAATTCTAGTCCCCGGAGCAGTGAGGCAGTAGCACTAACTGCAGACAGGTGTGGAGAAATAGATTTCTGAAATTGGTAAATTCAATGTTCATTCCATTGGGTTGTAAGCTGTGGTGTTGTATAGAAGGTGGCAAAGTATCTCTGGTGGCATGTCCTATCATTCACAGTAGCAAGGCCTATCATACTGTCCTTTGCCATTTAAATCATTACATTTGCATTGCCTTTTACAATCCTTGGCTTGCGAAGCAGAGACATTAAGTGGAAAAGCAGGGAAGCTAAGCTTAGACATAGCAGGGCTCCGGGGAGTGTTGTAGAGCAGAGGGATCTAGGAGTTCCTTGAAGATGGAGACACAGGTGGTCAAAAAGGCTCTTGGCACATTGGCCTTCATCAGCCAGAGTATTGAGTACAGAAGTTTGGAGGTCATGCTGCAGTTGTATAAGACGTTGGTGAGGCCGCATTTAGAGTATTGTCTTCAGTCCTGGGCACATAGGAAAGATATTGTCAAGCTGGAAAGGGTTAGGAGAAGATTTACGAGAATGTTGCCAGGACTAGAGGGTCCGAACTATAGGGAGAGGTTGAGTAGGCTGGGTCTCTCTATTCCTTGGAGTGCAGAAGGATGAGGGGTGATCTCATAGAGGTGTATAAAATCATGAGAGGAATCGATCGGGTAGATGCACAGTCTCTTGCCCAGAGTAGGTGAATCAAGGACCAGAGGATATAGGTATAAGGTGAAGGGGAAAAGATTCAATAGGAATCTGAGGGGTAACATTTTCATACAAAGGGTGGTTGGTGTTTGGAACAAGCTGCCAGAGGATGTAGTTGAGGCTGGGACTATCCCAATGTTTAAGAAAAAGTTGGACAGGTACAGGTTTGGAGGGATATGGACCAAATGAGGGCAAGTGGCACTAGTGTAGCTGGGACATGTTGGCTTGTGTGGGCAAGCTGGGCCAAAGGGCCTGTTTCCAAACTGTATCACTTTATGACTCAATTATTCTTTATAAATCATGAATTAGGCCCCAGCTAGCACACTCTGCACAGCAAACTTCAGAAGGACATCAAGCCTTTGGAAATGTTGCAGAAAACATTCACTACAATGGGAGACTTTGGATACATTGAGACTACAATTGTTCTGCGTGGAGCAGCGAAGGCTATTTGATACTTCGAAGCGGTGATCAAAATTAGTTTAGTTTAGTTTAGAGATACAGTGTGGAAACAGGCCCTTCGGCCCACCAAGTCCACACTGACCAGTGATTCCTACACAGTAACACTATCCTACACACACTAGGGACAATTTACATTTATACCAAGTCAATCAACCTACAAACCGGTGTGTCTTTTGAATGTGGGAGGAAACCGAAGATCTCGGAGAAAACCCATGCAGATCACGGGGAGAATGGACAAACTCCGTACAGACAGCATTCATCTTCAGGATGGAACCTGGGTCATTGGCACTGCACAGCAGCAACTCTACCGCTGTGCCACTGTGCCACCGCAAAATATTGTAAATAATCTGAATACTTCTACCACTGGAAGAAGAGCCAGTGAGCTGTGGGAAATAAATTAGAAGCTGAGGATAAGGAGACGCAAGGAACTGCAGATGCTGGAAAACTGAGAAGAAAACAAAGTGCTGGAGGAAACTGAATGGATCACGCAGCATCTGTGGAGGCAATGGATGGACAAAGTTTCTGGTTTGGACCATTCTTCCAACTGATGGGGTAAGGGGAAGAAAGTTGGTAAAGAGAGATAGGGGTGGGGCAAAGGGATAGTAAGAGATAGTTGACATGGAGATTTTATTTAGACGGCAGGGAGGAGTTATGATCTGGAGAGCTTGAAAGTGTGGAGGAAACATGCCAGGGAAGGAAGCAGGTGATGGGGAGGGGAGGGTAGCTGGACAAGTCTTCAAAGTGTCAGACCGGATGCGTTGGGCCAGAGACTCACATCGCTCAGCAGTGTTTCTATGCTGACCCTCAGCCTGTGCTCTTGTTCAGTGGGTGCGCTGCTCACGCTGGCCCTGGGCAGCAGGGCACTGGCCTGCGAGATGGAGTCCATGGGCGGGGAGTGGGAGAAGGAGTCCAGGTGTCGCAGGTCGAGCATCGACTTCACGCTCAGGTCCAGGTTGTTCATACGGTGAGACCAACGGCCCCGGGGACGGGGGGCATGATCGATGACTGAATCCAGTCCCTTCGACACGTCATCTGTCTGTACCGGTGGGGGGAAGCAAAAGTTAGCATTGACAATGGAAGCCAGCGCCCAGCAACAGATAGCATCACTTCACCACAATAATCACAATGGCATCTCGCCGAGCACTCAGGATTCATCGCCGGAACAAGAACGCTGACAGAATCAGCACTAAACAGGATAGTTTATCCATAGGAATGTGTGTAGAGTGTTGTGCCAGGAGCCTGGTGCCTTGCCTTTTATCTTTTAGACATCTAATGTACACTGAGCGCATCTGGATATCAAGGGTGGCTCCCCTGCTTCCCACTGACGCTCCTCCTGCTGTAAATCACCCCAAGGCTCAGTGAGAAGAGGCAGCCCATGGGGCAGGCCTGGAGCAGATGATGTGGCCCCTCAGCATTGAGATGCGGGATTCAGACCTGTGTCCTGACCAGTGTACAGTGTGCGGCCCTTGCAGAGGACCGCCAGCATCTGCTCCAGCTCTTCTCGATTACCGGCCAGATGCAATAGAACCTCCGCTTGGATGTGATGGAAGATAAAACGTTCAGATTCTCCACGCAGGCAGCACCCGAGGTCAGGATAGAATTTGGATTCCTAGAGCTATCATAGAGTGATACAGTGTGGAAACAGGCCCTTCGGCCCAAATTGCCCACAATGGCCAACATGCCCCAGCTTCACTAGTCCCACTTGCCTACATTTGGTCCATATCCCTCCAAACCTGTCCTATCCATGTACCTGTCCAACTGTTTCTTAAACAATGGCATAGTCCCAGCCTCAGCTACCTCCTCTGGCAGCTTGTTCCATACACCCACCACCAACTTTGTGTGAAAAAGTTACCTCTCAGATTCCTATTAAATCTTTTCCCCTTCACCCTGAACCTATGTCCTCTGGTCCTCAATTCCCCTACTCTGGGTAAAAGACTGTGCATCTACCCGATCTATTCCTCTCATGATTTTGTACACCTCTATAAGATCACCCCTCATCCTCCTGCGCTCCATGGAATAAAGACCCAGCCTACTCAACCTCTCCCTATAGCTCACACCCTCTAGTCCTGGTAACATCCTCGTAAATCTTTTCTGAACCCTTTCAAGCTTGACAATATCTTTCCTATAACATGGTGCCCAGAACTGAACACAAGCTGTGCGGCAACAACTCTACCAGCTGCACCACTGTGCCGCCCTTGATTCCATACCTGGCGACACTCAATGCGCATCGGATATCTAAAACGTAAAAGTTCCAATCCTCATGTTAAGATCCCTCCTGATAACATGTAAAACATTCCTGGAGAAGCCTGCAGCAAATATGACTACCCAATGAGGGTGAAAGATTCTTGTCACAGTTTGAGAGCTACTTGCACAATGTATAACTGGTCTTTCAGCTGAATCTGCGGCAGTGTTTGAAGTCCACATCCGACCTTACCTTCCCATTGTCCCAGTGGTACAGACTCCTCACACTCCCATTGTATTGCTTGCCTGTGGAGATATCTGGAATGAACAAAGAACGGCATCAAGCATCCCGTGAAATTGTGCACAAAGGCAACATTAGACTTTCTCGAAGTGGTCACCACACAAGCACGCTGCATACCTTCAACAGTAAGGTATAGTCATCTCCATTAGTTTACTTGAAGCAGTCCTGAAGTTTAGTGGAAGATTCCAATTGAGATCTTAGCTTTAGAGTCATGGAATGACAGTGTGGAAACAGGCCCTTTTGCCCAACTTGTCCACACCAGCCAACATGTCCCAGCTACACTAGTCCCACCTGCCCGCATTTGGTCCATATCCCCCCTGTCCTATCCATGCATCTGCCTAACTTTTTCTTAAACGTTGGGATAGTCCCAGCCTCAACTACCTCCTCTGGCAGCTTGTTCCATACACCAACCACACTTTGTGTGAAAATGTTACCCTTCAGATTCCTATTGAATCTTTTCCCCTTCACCTTAAACCTATGGGCTCTGGTCCTCGATTCACCTACTCTGGGCAAGAGACTCTGTGCATCTATGCAGTCTGTGCAGCTTTATTGGCTGACAATGCACTAACATCACCTGGTCAGTTTCTAAATGCCAATAATAAATTGTTGGGTCCATTGCTGTCTGATTTAATTTGGAGCAGTGTTGGACATCCATGATACTGTACATGAATTGTGCAGTGTTGGACATCCACTGGACAGCACCACTAATGCTACAATGTTGGATCTCCATTGTACAACACCACCAATGGCACAGTGTTGACACCCATTGTACACCATTAATGAGATCGTTAGTTGACTTGTATTACAGATTTGGAGCAATTCTTATACCAACACCGTGCCATTTTGTAGAACAATACTTTCCACTCTCGCGGTGCTAAGCTTGGTGGATATTTGACCACAATTACCTGTCAGCAGTACTTACAATTCTGCTGCGTAACAGATTCTCAGGTGGATCAATATGTCAATGCTATACAGGTAGTCCTTGGGGAATCAATGCCCACTTTATGGCATTATGTATACATAAACAAGCTCCCAAAATATTATTAAATTCAAAATTCTAACATTCATTTACTTGGTCAATCCTACAAATGGCAGAGTTGTCTCTCTCTCTTTCCACATTTAGTAATTGCTCTTTCCCATCAGCCTTATGTGCTTTTAATGCCTTGTGTACGTTAGTGTGGAGGTAAGGTTACGATGTCGAGCGATTTCTGTGTGGTCGTGTAAATAAAATTAAGGACGTCTGTAAAATGGAACCCATTTGTTACCCAATGGTGACCTGTAGCACACTGTGCAGCAATCCAGAAAGCAACATCATTGCCTACAATGAATGCTTTCTTCGGTGACGTATGAGACAGTGGTCACCCTCTCGGGTTCTGTACCTTACAAGTAGCCAAAGGATCTGCAGATTTCCAGAATGTGTAGGAAAGAACTGCAGATGCTGGTTTAAATTGAAGGTAGACACAAAATGCTGGAGTAACTCAGCGGGACGGGCAGCATCTCTGGAGAGAAGGAATGGGTGACGTTTCCGGTCGAGACCCTTCTCCAGACTGAGTTTGGGGAGAGGGAAACTAGATATGGAAGGGTAAGGTGTGAAAACGACAGATCAAAGCAGACGATGATCAAGGAAATGTAGAATGGTTCATCGTTGGCTAAGGGGAAGGTGACAACGAGGCAGACAAACAGTAAAATTAATCAGGAGGACAGTGAAATAGTCGGAGAACGAGGGTGGGGGAGGAACGGAGAGATAAGGAAAGCAAGGATTACTTGAAGTTAGAAAATTCAATATTCATACCGCTGTGGTGTAAGCTGCCCAAGTGAAATATGAGGTGCAGTTCCTCCAATTTGCATTTGGCCTCACTCTGACAATGGAGGAGGCCCAGGACATGAAGGTCAGTGTGGGAATGGGAGGGGGAGTAAAAGTGTTTGGCAACCGGGAGATTGCGTAAGCTTCGGCGGACTGATGGAAGGTGTTCGGCGAAACGATCGCCGAGTCACCCATTCCTTCTATCCAGAGATGCTGCAAGTCCCGCTGAGTTACCACAGCATTTTGTGCCTATCTTTGGTGCTAAACCAGCAACTGCAGTTCCTTCCCACACATAGCTTGTTCTACAATGCAGGATGAACCACAGACACTGAGAGCTGGTGGGTGGGCTGGAGAGCATGGACCCTGTGTTTACATCTCAATCTCTCTCCTATCTCCTATAAAGTGGGCGGCGCGACTCTTGTCAGCAGCGGCCTCTGCAGTCCGTCTGTCTTTTTATTGTTTTCTGTCTTGTTCTATGTAGTTTTTATTGTTTTTTTTGTCGGGGTATGTGTGTGGGGGTGGGGTGAGGTGGGGTGGGGGAACTTTAAGGTATTTCCCCTGCACGGGAGACCCGACCTTTTCTTTGTCGGGTCTCCGTTGTCGTTGGGGCTGCAACGTGGAGCGGCCTCCAACAGGAACGACCTGGGGCTCCAGTCGCGGAGCTGCGGATTTACTCACCATCACGGAGCTGGCCGAGTCCGGAGCGGGTGGAGCTGTAGTGGACGCTGCTGTGACCCGACACCCGGAGATTCGGAAGCTCCTACCGCAGGTCTGTGGACAGTAATACCGGGAGCCCACGGGTCCCTGCTGGGAGACCGCTTTTCGGGGCTTCCGCAGCGGCGACTTCTCCCGCCCGAGTTGCGGGGTTGAAGATTACCTGGAGCGGGGCCTTACATCACCGCCCCGCGCGGCTTGGAATGGCCGTGGGACTTTGTGAGCGCCCGCCGGGGCTCCAACACCAAGAGCCCGCCAGGGCTCCAACACCAAGACCCGGTGCGTGGCCTTGCATCACCCGGCGTGGCTTTAATGGCTGCGGGACATTTAACATCGCCCGCCGGGGGCTTTGACTCTGTCTTTGACTCTGACATGGGGGGGAGAGGGGAGTGCAGGGGAGAGATATGTTTAAGTTTTGCCTTCCATCACAGTGAGGAGGACTCACTGTGATGGATGTTTATGTGAATTGAATTGACTTGGTTCTTTTTTTGTATGGCTGCAGAAACCAAATTTCGTTTGAACCTCATGTGAGGTTCAAATGATAATAAAAGGTATTGTATTGTATTGTATTGTATTGTATCTGTATGGACCTACCATTCCCTTCACCTGCGATGCCTCGTTTGGGGGAACCGTGCTTTGTGCCTTCGCTATGACCATCTTCATCCTCATTTACATCCTCTTCGGCTTCCTTCTCACTATCAGAGGACATGGCAGTCTGGGCAGCAGCATCGAACGTTGCCTGCCTGAATGGGAACAGGAACGTGGACAGATATAATCTGCAATAAATTACCGTCACAGACAGGGAGAGAGATGGAGAGAAAAAGTGAAAGAGACAGTTTGAGAGAAAAATGTAGAGTGGGTTAGAGAAAGGGGAGAGAGGGAAGAGTGCAAGTGACATATTAGGACAAAACAAGTCAAGCGGTGTAACATAAAACTGGTCAAATACAGAGAGAGAAAACAAAATATTATTCTTATGCTTCAAAAGTCAACACATTATCAGTTCCTTGTGAGACACGTTGCTCAATCCATACATCCCCCTCCCCCCTCGGAGAAAGAACGGAGACGAGGAAACACTTTTTCTCACAGAGAGTGGCGAGTCTGTGGAATTCTCTGCCTCAGAGGGCGGTGGAGGCAGGTTATCTGGATGCTTTCAAGAGAGAGCTAGATAGGGCTCTTAAAAATAGCAGAGTCAGGGGATATGAGGAGGAGGCAGTATATGGGGAATGGGGTACTGATTGGGGATGATCAGCCATGATCACATTAAATGGCAGTGCTGGCTCAAAGGGCTGAATGGCCTACTCCTGCACCTATTGTCTATTGTCTATTGTCCTTATATGTAAGAGCACAAGAAATATAAGTTTTAACAATAAATCCACTCTACTTTTGCCAGTTGCTATGCTTCCCTGTCATTATTTCAGGTAGTAGTCAACTGTGCAGAGCCCTCCTGGCTATTTGACCCATACTGACCTTCCAGAACCAGACGTGTCCTGAGACAAACATTACCCTTCCTGCCGTTAACACACACTAGTGGCAGCCTACTGTGGTCAATCACCTACCTGCACATCTCTGGGCTGCGGGAGGAAATTGGGTCACCTGGAGAAAATGTGTATATCAGAGGTAGAACATACAAACTCCACACAGGCAGCACCAGAGCTCAGGGTCTAACTCGAGTTGCTGGAGCTGTGACTAACCACTGTGCCACCCATGAATTCACAAACACAAAGTCAGGCAAAATGGACAGGGAATGGAGGGAAATGGACTGTCAGTGTTTCGGCCAGGACCCTTCCCTGGGCTCAAACACACTTTGCCCATCTCCCTCCACAGATGTTACTGAGGTCCTCCAGCAGTTTGGAACCGCAGATGCTGATTTACACCGAAGATAGACATAAAATGCTGGAGTAACACAGTGGGACAGGCAGCATCTCTGGAGAGAAGGAATGGGTGACGTTTCGTGCTGAGACTATTCTTTAGACTGAGAGTCACTCCAGAGATATGGAGGCAGATATGATAGTGGCATTTAAGAGGCTTTTAGATAGGCACATGGATATGCAGGGATGGTGGGATTTGGACCATGCACTAGAATGGAGGAGATTACTTTAGTCTGACATTCATGTTCACCCTCTTCAGATTACCACAAGATGCTGGAGTAATTCAGCAGGTCAGGCAGTCTGAAGAAGGGTCCCAACCTGAATCGTCACCCATTCCTCTATCCAGAGATGCTGCCTGTCCCTCCAGCACTTTGTTTGTTACTCTAGGTTCCAGTCTCTTGTGGCTTCATGCTGTCACTTTCTAACCCCCGCCTCGTTTGACTTCCTCATCATTCCTGCACTTGATGGTAACAAATGGACGTTCATAGAGCAGCCAAAAATTGGCAACAAAACAGCACAGGATGATGAATCACACTTTGGGAAGAAGTCAGAAATAGTGCCAAATGACGAAACTCTCACGAGTCCATGTTATAAATTGGTGAAAAGTGTCAGGGGTTAATAATTAGCTATCGGTCCCTTCCCCTGTACCCCAAGATGCACATACCTGCTCGGGGTGGAATGTTTCCGTGGGGGGGTCTTGGTTTGCTTTTTATCTTTCTGCTTGGTCTCGGCCAGTCTCTGCCTCATGTTAATTGTCAGTTCTGAGCTTAGCCGCCAGATGAAGATACAGCTGCAGGGAATAACACAGGGTCACATCTTTCAGATAACACCGTCCAGAATTTCAACCTCAGCCCATACCAAGTGAGTGCAGGGCCATGGACGATTGCAGATAAGATATCACTTGGCTGACAGTGCAGGTTCCATTCCCCTCACATCACAAGCCAAGCTCTCACTGGATTTGAGTATAGGAGCAGGGAGGTTCTACTGCAGTTGTACAGGGTCTTGGTGAGACCACACCTGGAGTATTGCGTACAGTTTTGGTCTCCATATCTGAGGAAAGACATTCTTGCCATAGAGGGAGTGCAGAGAAGGTTCACCAGACTGATTCCTGGGATGTCAGGACTTTCATATGAAGAAAGACTGGATAGACTCGGTTTGTACTCGCTGGAATTTAGAAGATTGAGGGGGGATCTTATAGAAACGTACAAAATTCTTAAGGGGTTGGACAGGCTAGATGCAGGAAGATTGTTCCCGATGTTGGGGAAGTCCAGAACAAGGGGTCACAGTTTAAGGATAAAGGGGAAATCTTTTAGGACCGAGATGAGGAAAACCTTTTTCACACAGAGAGTGGTGAATCTGTGGAATTCTCTCCCGCAGAAGGTAGTTGAGGCCAGTTCATTGGCTATATTTAAGAGGGAGTTAGATGTGGCCCTTGTGGCTAAAGGGATCAGGGGGTATGGAGAGAAGGCAGGTACAGGATACTGAGTTGGATGATCAGCCATGATCATATTGAATGGCGGTGCAGGCTCGAAGGGCCGAATGGCTTACTCCTGCACCTACTTTCTATGTTTCTATGTTTCTATGGCTTGTTTGTGGAGTATTAAGAGGGGGGGGAGGGACAGAGAGAGGGGAAGGGGAGAGTTGAAGAGATGTGAAGAGGAGCAGGTAGAGGGAAGTTGGGAGGGAGGGATGACAGAGAGGGAAGAGAGATAGAGAAAAGAGGCGAGAAGAAAGAGAAGGGAATGGAAAGGGGAGAGGAAAGAGAGGGACAAAAGGGAGGAAGAGTGGAGAAAGGGAAGAGGAGAGTATGGGAAGAAGAGGGAGATGAAAGGGAAATATGGAAGGGGAGAGAAAGGGAAATTGGAGAGGGAGAGGGAGAGAGGGAGAGTTGGGGTGGGTAGATGGCAAGAGGAAAGAGAGGGCAGAAGGAACGGGTAGAAAGGGAAGAGAGAAAGGGGAGAATGTGGAAAGAGAAGAATAAGGAAAGTGGAGAGACAGGAAGGAGAGAGAAAAGAGAATCAAGAAAGTGAAGAAAAGAGAGTGGAGGGAAGGGGAAGAGGTCAGAAAGGGAAGAGAGGGAAGGGCAGCGAGGAAAGAAAGGGAAGCGGGGTGGGATAATGAGAGAAAAATGTGAAAGACAAGATTAGAGATGGGAAGGAAGAAGGGATGATAGGAGGAGTGGAGAGGAGGAAGAAGAGAAGAGAGACAGAGAGGGGGAATGAGACGTAGGCTGCATCAGGGGTAAAATAGAGACGGGATGAGAGAGAGGAAAGGGAGAGTAGTTGAGACAGAGCGGTATAGAGGGAGAGGAATAAAGAAAGAGAAAAAATAAAGCATTTTTAGGACAGAAACAGGAAAGCAGTCAGTGAAAGACATAAAGAGGCATGCAATGTAATAATACAGAAAATGCTGGAGATACTCAATTAAATTAAATTTAAATTTCTTTATTTATATAGCACATTTTTAGTCAACTTGCATTGACCCCAAAGTGCTTCACATAATTACATCCACACACACAGGCAAAGGTGGGTGAAGTGTCTTGCCCAAGGACACACACAGGCAAAGATGGGTGAAGTGTCTTGCCCAATGACACACACAGGCAAAGGTGGGTGAAGTGTCTTGCCCAAGGACACAACGACAGTATGCACTCCAAGCGGGATTCGAACCAGCTACCTTCCGGTTGCCAGCCGAACACTTAGCCCATTGTGCCATCTGTCGTCCTAATGGGACAAGCAGCACCTTTGGACAGGGAAGCAGGTTAATGTTAACATTTCAGACCCTGTTCTGATGAAAGATTATGGACATGATACTTCAACTCTCTCCCTCTCTATTTGCTGCCCCAGTATATCCAGCATTTTGTATTTTTATTTTTTCAGGATCATTTTGTTTTACGCCCTAGACAGACGGCCTGACTGGCTGATCCGGCACAGCAGACTGAAAGGCAAATTGCCCGGAGACGTCAATGATGCTCAGTCCATGTGCTGCCCAACCAGGACATCGTTTGTGGCACTTTCTGTGCTTTCCTGTAGATGTCTAACATCGGCAGCGTTTGCTTTGCCAGAAGAAAGAGATGGAGTGAGGGGGTGGAGAGAAGAGAGGGCCCACAATTAGTTAGGAAGGGTGCGTCACGAACAACAGTGTAACACGGAGAGAAAGAACATACCTGTCCCCTGACACGGAGATCAGATGTTTACAGTCATTGGTGAACTTCATTCCTGTCACAACCTCTGGGGAAAAAAACAACATATTTGTTGTAGAAACCAAGGTAAGTTAGTGAGAGCCAAACCAAAAGATATGGGCTTGTGGGACAACTATGATCAACGTGGTTTACTGAATGTCTCTGCGACTGATACTGAATCACAAGGTCTATCTTGATCAGAAGCATTACTTTTACTAATAGGGATAATAGGGTTGTACAGTGGCCAGTATAGATTAACTGTCACAGAGTAGAAGGCACGCTCATGCCTATGCCTTGACCACAATGTTCAGTTCAGTTTAGTTTATTGTCACGTGTACCGAGGTACAGTGAAAAGCTTTTGTTGCGTGCTATCCAGTCAGCGGAAAGACAATACATGATTACAATCCAGCCATTGCAGTGAATAGATACACGATAAGGGAATAATGTTGAGTGCAAGGTAAAGCCAGCAAAGCCCGATCA
This sequence comes from Amblyraja radiata, assembly GCF_010909765.2. Lineage (NCBI taxonomy): Eukaryota > Metazoa > Chordata > Chondrichthyes > Rajiformes > Rajidae > Amblyraja > Amblyraja radiata. Next base: position 9,950,797 of record NC_045964.1, on the reverse strand, counting down.
AGGATAGTCCGGGGGTCATCAAAGAGATAGATAGTAGTTCACAATGGGTCAATGTAGTTTATCCAGCAAAGATTGACACAGAATGCTGGAGTAACTCAGCGGGACAGGCAGCATCTCTGGAGGCACAGAGGGGGGAGCAGTGAGAGAGGATGTTGCTGAACTCTCGTCAGTGAGAGTTCTCTGGCAGCATCTCTGGAGAGAAGGAATGGGTGAGGTTTTGAGGCGAGACCCTTCTTCAGACTCAAGTTTATCCAGCACCTTTGTTAATTAGATCAAAGGATTACAGATTTGAATATGTAGGTGCCTCCCAATCTTCCCCACCTGCAAAACCCTTCAATTACTGTAAATTAGATATTCATACAGTGGTGAAAATTGGAACCAGGGCCAGAAACTAGATTAGTTTCCAATGTAGAAGTTATGAAAACAATAAATCAACATATGATGAACAAGCAATTGGTCCCAGAGGATGGCTGTCATTGAGTTTAGTTAGTTAGTTTAGTCTATTATTGTCACATGTACCAATGTACAGTGAAAAGCTTTTTGTTGCATGCTATCCAGTCAAGGAAGACTATACCTGATTACAATCAAGCTGTCTACAATGTACAGATAGAGCATAAAGGGTACAACATTTAGTGCAAGATAAAGTCCGATAAAATCCGATTCAAGATTGCTGGACTCTGATGAGGTAGATGGGAGTTACACCATAAATTTACCCTATCCGCAAACTGTTAAAAATAACATATAACAAAACAAAACATATAAAAATAAAAGACCTGGTATTTCATGGTCGAATCATAAATATCACACAGAAACTAATCAGTTCATCAGGCTTGCAAAGAGATTTTCGAAGAGATATCCCATTAATCTCAACAATCTTGGCTCTCTCTATTTTATACTTTAATGTGTAAATGGGTCCCTTTTGCTAAAATGGTGTTGAATCTGCCCTCTCGCATGGCACCTATTGTCTATTGTCTATTGTCTTTAGGCAGTGCATTCCAGAACATTAAAATAATTCATAGCTTCATTCTTTTCTCAGACTTCAAGAGTATAATTTCTCATGTGCACCAGAGAGGAACCAAAACAATTAAAGTCTTTTACTTTCAGCAGCTTTAATAGTATATTAGATGCATCAGCAACAACAATAAATACAGTATACATAAATGATCAGTTAATCTAGGTAAATCAGACTTTGATGGAACAAAATCCAAAGTCCAACCACCAAACTAGGTCTCCATGTGCTATTTACATCTATTCGTCAAGTTGCCCTTCCAAATTAATCTCAACCCACACACTTGGACAAATCCAAGACTCATATTGACCTTGCTTTCAATCTTCACAGTATGACCAGATTTGGAAGCATCACAGGCAACAAAATAATCTCCTGGGTTATTTTAAATCAATTTTAAAAATTAAACAAAAATTTATCTTCCTTGTAACATGAGCAGCAATTTGTTTCCTTCAGTGCACTTTAGAAAGATAAAGGAAAAAATCCCTTAAAGATCCAGTTAAATGTTGAATCCCTGAAACCAGTGGCCTATTTATTTCTGTGTAGGAAGGAACTGCAGATGCTGGTTTAAAGATAGACACAAAATGCTGGAGTAACTCAGCGGGACAGGCAGCATCTCTGGAGAAAAGGAATAGGTGACATTTTAGGTCGAGACCCTTCTAGTCAGAAGAAGGGTCTCGACCCGAAATATCACCTATTCCTTTTCTCCAGAGATGCTGTCTGTCCCGCTGAGTTACTCCAACTTTTTTTGTCTATTTTCGGTTTAAACCAGCATCTGCAGTTCCTTCTGAGGGTCACCAATGAGGTAGATAGTAGTTTAACCGTGATACAAATGGATCCCACTTCTATCCCAGTGTGGTCCCTAACCATGACCGTGGGTAGGACAAGGACATGCTGAATGTTAATTACAGTCAACACGGGGACAGTAAAAGGGTGGCCTCCTCAATGCAAACTCACCTGAGTGTCCAAACATGGTTGCAACACACTCGCCTGAATAGAAGTCAAAGATGGAGAGATTCTTATCAGAGCAGCTGGTTGCAATATACAGGCCGGACGGATCAATCTGAACCTGGATACAAATAGACGAGCCGCACTGGTTATATGAACTCAGGATCTCTGATCAAACAAACCAGTCAGTGCAGAGAGAGGATCAGACAGCAGAGAGACAGGGTTGGTCAACACAGCGAGAGAGTAGAGAGAGGTGTCTGTCAGTAGAGAAAGGGTCAGTCAGCACACAGAGAGAGAGAGAGAGAGTTGGTCAGTAGACAGAGAGCCATTAGTAGAGAGAATGTCAGTGCAGAGAGAGAGAAAGTTAGACAATAGAGAGAGAGTCACACAGAGCAGAGAGAGAAGAGTCATTGACGTAGAGAAAGGGTCAGATAGACACAAGAGAGAGGGGATAGACACAAAACGCTGAAGTAACTCAGCAAGACAGTCAGCAGAGAAGAAATGGGTGACGTTTCAGTCTGAAGAAGGGTCTCGACCCAAAACGTTACCCATTCCTTCTCTCCAGAAATGCTGTCTGTCCCGCTGAGTTACTCCAGCATTTTGTGTCTATACTTGGTGTAAACCAGCATCTGCAGTTCACTTCCTACATGCATGGAGAGGAGATATCCAGTATAAAGCGGTGCGTGGTGGGGAAACAGCTGGCCAGTGATAGAAGGGGTGGACTGTTGGATGGTGTTAGTTGGGGGAGAGAGAGATGGAGATAACAACACAGGTGCGGACATGCTTGGTGGAGGGACTGCAGATGATGGAATGTGTTGGAAAGGAATCTGGAGTATGGGGTCCATAAAGGGAGGTGTGTGCTGTGGGCAGATGGGAGCAGTGGAAGGGGTGGGGGGGTGGGAGAGGGACAGATGAAGTGGGGAGTGGGTGGGAAGAAGCGAGGTGAGAGGGGGACAGGATGTTGTGGCAAAGAATGGTCTGTGTGGGAAGGATCTGCATGGATAGAAGGACCACTGCTTTTGAAAGCAGGACGCTGCACTGATCCAAGAGCACTCACCTTAATCAGCGTTCCATCTTCTCCTTGAGATCCCTTGTAGAGCTTCTTCTGTTTCCCATTGCTAATGTTAAATATTCTGCAGGGAAGTAGGCGTAGATGGAGAGAGAACAATCGAGAAGTTTACACATGTGTAAACTTGTTCAAGTGTTTAAATCAAAGTAAGGCCAATATAAAACTTCCATAACACATTGTTGTTCAGTTTGTGGATTTAGTCTGTTCATTCGGGAATGTGGTGAGTGGTGTGGCATACTCCATGTAAAGCTACATTGTAAAGGATAGGCACAAAAAGCTGGAGTAACTCAGCGGGTCAGACAACATCTCTGGAGAAAAGGAATGCGTGACGTTTTAGGTCGAGATCCTTCTAGTCTGAAGAAGGGTCTCGACCCATAATATCACCTATTCCTTTTCTCCAGAGATGCTGTCTGACCCGCTAAGTTACTCCAACCTTTTGTGTCTATTTTCGGTTTAAACCAGCATCTGCAGTTCCTTCCGAAACAGGTGTAGGATACCTCAGTTTCAAACACGTGCAAAACATCAGTTTTATTTTCAGAGGTCTGCAGTATTCTTGAGTGTTATGGTGAAAGATAATACAATGTCAGTACAAACAGTACTAATTATTACAGAGAAAAGTTGGGGTGTACTGGTTCTTTGTCATAGAAGGCTGTGGAGGCCGTCAATGGATATTTTAAAGTCAGAGATAGATTTGTGATTAGTACGGGTGTCAGAGGTTACGGGGGGAATGCAGGAGAATGGGGATAGGTGGGAGAGATACATCAGCCATGATTGAATGGCGGAGTAGACCTGATGGGCCGAATGGCCTAATTCTGCTCCTATCATTTATGAACATGACCTAAGCCACTGAATACACCGCATACACTGGGTGGCGCCACCTGCATTGGCTGCCTCGCCAATAGTCTGTCTGTCCTTTCTTCTTTTTGTTATATTTAGTATGTGTTAAAAAGTATGTTTTAGTGTTCCTTGGTTTGTTTTATGTCGGGGGGAGAAGGGGGGAAACTTTTTTTCAATCTTTTACCACGAAGGAGATGCGATTTTTTTCCGTACCGTATCTCTGTCCCCACTGCGGCCTAACATCGTGGAATTGGCGGCCTTTCCTGGAGACCGATGGGTGTGCCAAGCCTCAGGAGTCTGCGGGACTTTAACATCGCAGAGCTTGCGATCCCTTTGCCAGGGATCGAAGCTCCAACCTGTGGACTTTAACATGGTGAAGCCCGTGGTCTCTGGTAAGAAGAGGCTGACTCGGGAACTCATACCGCGCAGAGAGAGTTTCAACCGCCCCAGCGTGGGAGTTTGGTCGGCTGCGGGGGCTTTGATCGCCCCGACTGCAGATGATTTGACTACCCCGACCGCGGGAGAACAAAGAGGAAGAAGATTGAACTTTATTGCTTTCAATCACAGTGAGGAATGTGGTTGTGTGTCTTGTTGCTTTCACTTAGTATGGCTGTGTGGTAACACAAATGTCACTGTTCCTTAATTGGTGCATGTGACAATAAACTGACCTTTAAACCTTGAACTCAGCCCTGAAGACCGGGGAGTCGAGGAAGAGGGAGTCGCTGGCGATGCCAGATGTGGTGTTGAAAATATAAGTGTGATTGAGTTGTGGGGAGGGTTATCAGAGTGTTACATCAGTGGATGTAAGTTATATCAGTGGGTAACAATGTGGTGGGGTATTTTGCTGTAGAGATGTATGTATTCAAGTGGGGAATGTGTGTTTCACCAGAGTTTTACAGTGAGATGTATGGGGATAACAGAGCTTTATAGTGAGATATGTAAGCTGTGAGAATTTTATGCTGATGCTGTGGTGTTTGAAGAGAGCTTCACTGCTGTCTCTGCAAAAGCCACACTAAGGGCGGCATGGTGGCACAGCGGTAAAGTTGCTGCCTTACAGCGCAGGGTTCAATCCTGCTCTGAACCTCCTGCCCAGCCTGTGGCAGAGTCTGGGTTTAGTTTAGTTTAGAGAAACAACCGTGGAAACTAGCTTTATGCCCACCCTGTCCATGCCAATCATCGATCACCTGTCACTTTGTCTATGTTATCTCACTTTCACATTACACACCAGGGGTGATTTACAGAAACCAATTAACAGACAAAAACCCACAAATGATCCCAGGAATGAGTAGGTTAACCTATGATGAGCATTTGACGGCACTGGGCCTGTACTCGCTGTAGTTTAGAAGGATGAGGGGTCTCCTCATTGAAACTTACAGAATAGTGAAAGGCTTGAATAGAGTGGATGTGGAGAGGATGTTTCCACTAGTGGGAGAGTCTAGGACCAGAGGTCATAGCCTCAGAATTAAAGGATGTTCTTTTAGGAAGGAAATTAGGAGAAATGTATTTAGTCAGAGGGTGGAGAATCTTTGGAATTCTTTGCCACAGAAGGCTGTGGAGGCCAAGACAGTAGATATTTTTAAGGCAGAGATAGATAGATTCTTGATTGGTACGGGTGTCAGTAGTTATGGGGAGAAGGCAGGAGAATGGGGTTAGGAGAGAGAGATAGATCAGCCATGATTGAATGGCGGAGTAGACTTGATGGGACGAATGGGATATGGGAGGAAACCAGAGTACTTGGGCGAAACCCACGCGGTCACAGGGAGAACATACAAACTCCGCACAGGCAGTACCCGTGGTCTGGATCAGACTTGGGTTTCTGACGTGGTTAGGCAGCAGCTCTACCGCTGTGCCACTGTGATCCCACATCAACCTCACCAGCCATCTCAGAACCCACAGAATTAGTAGAAGAAAGTCATTCTCAACCCCGGGAGACAACAGACGAGGCGTAGCTCAAAGGTCAAATGTCAAAGGTCAAAAACTTTATTTGCCATTTGTGCTTACACACATAGGAACTCTTGTGCGGCTATTCAGAGAGTCAAGTTAAGTTAAAAATTAAAATTAAAAATTAAAAAATTAAAAAAAAAAAAAAAAAAAAAAAAAAATTTAAAAAAGACACACAGAAGATATATAACCGGGAGCTGTATGTCAGTGGCAGCACCAGATCTCACTCACCGAATGCTCCTGTCCTGGCATCCAACGGCAGCGTACTTCCGCGTAGAATCCACATCCATGTCATACAAAGTCGTCTTTCGAACCACATGGTGAGTTCGGGTGAACTGAGTGCCTTCGCTAGTCTATTGGGAATGAAAACAAACAGTTTAGCTCCAGACACCTACAGAGCATCATCTACATACAGAACAATATCGGGAGACGATGCATTGTCTGGCAGACACAAAGTGCTGGACTAACTCAGCCGGACAGGCAGCATCTCTGGAGAGAAGGAATGGGTGACGTTTCGGGTCGAGACCCTTCTTCAGACCCGAAAGATCACCCATTCCTTCTCTCCAGAGATGCTGCCTGTCCCGCTGAGTTTCTCCAGCACTTTGTGTCTCTCTTCAGTGTAAACCAGCATCTGCAGTTCCTTCCTATACATTTTTAGAAGGGTTAGAAGGGAGAGATAGGGAGAGATAGATTAGCCAGAATTGAATGGTGGAGTAGACTTGATGGGCCGAATGGCCTAATACTGCTCCTATCACTTATGACCTATGACCTTTTGATGGTCCCCAGCCAAAATGTCGATCATTAAACGTTATTCCCTTATCGTATCTATCAAAGATTGCGAGGCACCTATATATTCAAATGTAATCCTTTGATCTAATTATCAAAGGTGCTGGATGAACCGTAGTCTGCAGAAGAGTCTCGACCCGAAACGTCACCCAGTCCTACTCTCCAAAGATGCTGCCTGTCGCGCTGAGTTACTCCAGCATTTTGTGTCTACCTTCGATTTAAACCAACATGTGCAGTTCTTTCCTTCAAACATTGTCTGGCAGAACTCCAGATAGTGGAACAATCTGGGGAATTCCACTCTCACACTGATCATTGCATTTACTAAAGCACTGGATTAGATACTAGTCTGTAATTCAGTCCCACGGTATCAACTATTCTATGAACACTGATCTTTGGGATTCATCTCCAATCTGTAACTCAATGATATATAGTATATTATTTAACGAATATTGATTATGTACGGAATATGCAGGTTTTGTACTGATTATGTTCCAAATGTACTGAAGCCCTGGACTAAATAATAGATTGTAACTCATTCACAGGGTCTCAACCCGATACGTTACCCATTCCTTTTCTCCAGAAATACTGCCTGTCCCATTGAGTTACTCCAGCATTTTGTGTCTTTCCCAGGGTATTTTATATACACTGAACCTTTGCATTAGATTCCAAACTTCTTTAACTCACTCCCAAAGTGTTGATTATTCGACTTGTATTGAACCTATGTATTAGATTCCAGTTTGTAACTGACTGTACATTCATACACTGCCGCTATCTGTTACCTTCTGTGCTGTCCGGAAGTAAATGCTCTTGTCTGCACCGCAGGTGATCATCCTGACGCTCCCGCCATTAGCTGCAAAGAAGAATAGAAGGTTTAGTTTAGAGATACAGTGCGGAAACAGGCCCCTCAGCCCACCGAGTCCACACCGACCAGCGATCCCCGCACATTAACACTATCCTACACATTCTAAGGACAATTTTTTTTTACACACATATACCAAGCCAATTAACCAACAAACCTATACGTCTTTGAAGTGTGGGAGGAAACCCGAAGATCTCGGAGGAAACCAATGCGGTCACAGGGAGAGCGTACAAACTCTGTATGGACAGCACCCGTAGTTGGGATAAAACCTGGGTCTCTGTCGCTGCAAGCGCTGTAAGGCAGCAACTCTACCGCTGCGCCACCGTGGCAAGGTGACCGTGTTACCATGGTCACATGCGATAGGCCAGGACCCATTATGTTCCCGGTTTCCCAGAAGGGGAAGAGAGACTGCATTTTCCGAAGTTCCAGCACAGCAAGAAAGCTGACAAAGCAGAAAGGTTCACCCAATCTCAACTGCTTTAGCACAACCCACTCAGCAGCCTTTTACACCCGGAAGGGCACAGCACTCAAACAGACAAAGCTATTGCAAGAACTCTGCATCTGTACACATGTGAGGCAGTTCCTGAACTGGAAAACCTGATAGGACTGGCTCAAACATTTCATCCAACTCTGCGACAACATCACACTCAGCCCTGGACATATGACTAGTGCCAACAGAGGTACCAAAAAATGCAGGAAATATTAAATATGAGCAGAAAGTGCTGTAAACAATCAGTGGACGTTAAATAGGGTTAAGGTTTCAGGTCCAAGCCCCCTCTTCTGAACTGAAACAGTAACCTTTTTATCTCTTTCCAGAGAACCTTCCTGAATTGCTAATGTTTTCACGCATTTTCTGGTGACTCTCAATAAATGGTCCTGTATATTCAATGTTATTGGGGAAGGAAGATAAAGAGATGGGCAGAACCTTGGAGCGATTTGAAAACAAAGCATTGATTGTGTGAGAACCAACATTAGTTAATGTGGAGAGAACTGCTAGTGAACAGGACTTAGAGTAAGTTAATATAAATATAATATAGGTATAGGGCCAGCTCCCTCATGTTGATGAAGAGCTACAGGATAATCACGGATTAATTTAATTCTGATCTTTGTTGCCCAGCTTGTCAGGAAGAATCATAGAGCCATGCGGCATAAAAACAGGCAACTTAGTCCAGTAAATCTGCACCGACCATCAAAAACGAACACAATCCAATCCAATATTTGCTGCCCAACAATTCCATCAACTTAAGATAGACACAAAAAGCTGGAGTGACTCAGCGAGGCTGGCAGCATCTTTGGAGGGAAGGAATGGGTGATGTTTTGGGTCGAGACCCATCTTCAGACTTGACCCAAATCGTCACCCATTCCTTCTCTCCAGAGATGCTGCCTGTCCCGCTGAGTTACTCCACCTTTTTGTATTTAAACCAGCATCTGCAGTTCCTTCCGACACAGTTCCATCGACTTCCTATCTTAACACCCTCCCATCAAGGTTCCACCACTCACCTACACACTAGTGTGGTGTAGGGCGGCACAGTGGTGCAGCGGTAGAGTTGCTGCCTTACAGCGCCTGCAGCGCCAGAGACCCATGTTCGATCCTGACTACGTGCAGAGTTTGTACGTTCTCCCCATGACCTGCGTGGGTTTTCTCTGAGATCTTCAGTTTCCTCCCACATTCCAAAGATTTGTAGGTTAATTGGCTTGATATAAGTGTAAATTGTGTACGTTAATGTGCGGGTATCGTTGGTTGGTGTGGACTCCGTAGGCCGAAGGGCCTGTTTCCGCGCTGTATTTCTAAACTAAACTAGTGGCAATTTACAGCAGCCAAATAACCTACCTGCCCACCTTAGAAAAGTAGAAGTAAACTGGAGCCGCCAGAGGAAATCCGCATGATCACAGAGAAGGATGAGGAAAGAAGCACAACTTTGAAGGCAGACACAAAATGCTGGAGTAACTCAGCGGGACAGGCAGCATCTCTGGAGAGAAGGAATGGGTGACATTTCGGGTCGAGACCCTTCTTCAGACAACAATGATACAAGACAAACATATATTGAGGCCCTCAATGGAACTGGATCTCAACAGAGCACAACAAAGGTGACCATTCCACTACAGGTCCCAGTTATCACGTACAATGCAGGACTAATAAGTGATAGGAGCAGAATTAGGCCATTTAGCCCAACAGGTCTACTCCGCCATTCAATCATGGCTGGCCAATCTCTCCCTCCTAACCCCATTCTCCTGCTTTCTACCCATAAACCCTGACACCCGTACTAATCAAGAATGAATTTATCTTTGCCTTAGAAATATCAATTGATGGCCTCCACAGCCTTCTGTGGCAAATAATTCCATCCTCCTGAGTGACCCGCTGAGTGACGTCTAGCTGCTTTGTTTTGCTCCATTGTCCGGCATCCCTTGTGTCAGTGAACAAACTCAGTGCACGCAGACAGGTACCTGTAAACTTGACGGCTGTGATGGAGGACGAATGTTCATCCAAGGTCTGGAGCAAGCTGTAGTCGTTTTCCACATCCAACACATGGATCAGTCGGTCCCGGCTAGCGGTTGCCAATAGCTTCATGCCTGTCGGTGGCCAAGGAAAGAGTTGAAAGCAGACAAAATGTGTAGGAAGGAACTGCAGATGCTGGTTTGCACTGAAGACAGAGACAAAGTGCTGGAGTAACTCAGCGGGACAGGCAGCATCTTTGGAGAAGAGGTTATCAGTCTGAAGAAGGGTCTCAACCGAAAACATCACCTATTCCTTTTCTTCAGAGATGCTGCCTGTCCCGCTGAGTTACTCCAGCATTTTGTGTCAATCATCAGTTGAAAGCAGTCAGGTATCGATGACAGTGGTTCACAAGTTCTTAAGTAGAATTAGGCCATTCGGCCCATCGAGTCCACTCCACCATTCAATCATGGCTGATCTCGGCCTCTTAATCCCATGTCCCTGCCTTCTCCCCATAACCCTTGACACCCGTTCTAATCAAGAATTTGTCTATCCCTGCATTAAAAATCAACACTGACTTGGCCTCCACACCCTCTGTGGTTTGGGTGGGGACGTGGCCTATAGTAAAGTGATGCAGCACATAGACCTGCTGTCTACAGCTCCAGTTGCCCGGACGCAATATTGACCTCCATTGATGGTCGTTTGGAGTTTGCATTTCTCCCCCTGCAACCATGTGGGTTTCCTCCGGGCATCAGAGAATCATGGAAGGTACACAAAAATGCTGGAGAAACTCAGCGAGTGCAGCAGCATCTATGGAGCGAAGGAAATAGGCAACGTTTCAGGCCGAAACCCTTCTTCAGACTGATGGGGGGTGGGGGGAGGCGGGGAGAAGAAAGGAAAAAGGAGGAGGAGGAGGAGTCCGAGGACTGAGGGAGAGGTAGGAAGGGGAGGAGACAGCAAGCGTTAACAGAATTGTGAGAATTCAATGTTCATGCCACCAGGATACAGACTGTCCAAGCGGAATATGAGGTGCTGTTCCTCCAATTTTCGGTGTTGCTCACTCTGGCCGTGGAGGAGGCCCAGGACAGAGAGGTCGGATACGGAATGGGAGGGGGAGTTGAAGTGCTGAGCCACCGGGAGATCGGGTTGGTTAATGCGGACCGAGCGGAGGTGTTCGGCGAAACGATCGCCAAGCCTACGCTTGGTCTCACTGATATAGATCAGCTGACATCTAGAGCAACGGATGCAATAGATGAGGTTGGAAGAGGTGCAGGTGAACCTCTGTCGCACCTGGAACGACTGTTTGGGTCCTTGAATTCTGTTAACCCTTGCTGTCTCCTCCCCTTCCTACCTCTCCCTCAGCTCCATAGATGCTGCTGCACCCGCTGAGTTTCTCCAGCATTTTTGTGTACCTTCGATTTTCCAGCATCTGCAGTTCCTTCTTAAACAGAGAATCATGGAATCATGGAAACAGGCATTTAGATCTACCAAATCCATGCTGACCATCAAGCACCCATTCTTACGCTAATCCTCCTCTAAAGCATTTTATTCTCCCCTTATTCCCATCGATTATCCCAGATTCTACCACTCACCTGCATACTCAGGACACTGGGATGTCAGGACTTTCATATGAAGAAAGACTGGATAGACTCGGCTTGTACTCGCTAGAATTTAGAAGATTGAGGGGGGATCTTTGTTTCTATGTTTCTATTTATAGCAGCCGAGTAACTACCAACCTGCATAGTCTTTTGGGATGCGAGAGGAAGTGGGAGGAAATAACAGGGAGTGCAAACTCCACACAGACAGCACCGAAGGTAAGGATTGAACCGGCATTATTGGAGCTGTGATCCAGCGGCTCTAGCACTGCACCACCCACAGCCCTAAACATACTGTGGCGCCACAGTGGGGGCTCAAACGATGATCTACAATCATCCACTAAGATGGCTCAACTCTTTGATCTCTCTTTGCTCTACCTGCTGTACTTGTGTATGGCTGGATTGTAATCACATATAGAGTATTATTTGGTTTGACTGGACAGCATGCAATCAAAAGCGTTTCACTATATCTCAGTACACATAACAATGATAAACCAATGCCAATACCAATATGTGACTGAAGAGCACCCCCAGTAAAGGGCCTGTCCCACTTTCACAACCTAATTCTCGACCTCTGCCGAGTTTGCCCTTGACTCATACTCGCAGCATGGTCGTCACGAGGTCGTAGGTGGTCGTAGGTAGGTCGTGATGCTAGTCGTAGGTACTCGTGGCATCAAGTAGGTTGGGGCGTTTTTTCAACATGATGAAAAATGTCCACGAGTAAAAAAGGTCCTGAATTAGGTCGTGAAAGTGGCACAGGACCTTAAGAGCGTGGCAGGAGAATAGGGAGGAGTTGCTTCAAATGTGAAATATGGTTGCAGGGAAATAAGTGGAGGAGTGGATTCATTGCATTGGTATGAAAGCTGGCATAGCCTCGATGGTCATAAGGTCATAAGTGATAGGAGCAGAAATAGCCCATTCAGCCCATCAAGTCTACTCCACCATTCAATCATGGCAGATCTATCTCTCCCTCCTAACCCCATTCTCCTGCCTTTTCCCCATAAGAGTCAAGAGTCAAGGACATGTTATTGTCATGTGTCCCAGATAGACACTCATACTAATTGAGAATCTATCCATCTCTGCATTAAATGGGCTAAATGATCTTCACTGTCATAAGAAATATGAGAATATAAAGCACTACACGATGCTTCAATAGAGAATTATCAAACAACACTGGAAGTACAGCCACTAATCTAACAAAGAGTGACCAAAATCTAACAAAGAGTGAGTCGTTTGGGCACTTTTGAAAGGAGAAGCTACATTGATGTTCAAGGAACCAAATTCCAATGCTTGGGTTCTTGGTTGTCAATTGTGCAACATCAAAAAGTCGGGATGTGCAAAAGGCCACAGTGGAAATAGTCCATATATCAGGTAGGATTATAGTGCAGATAGTGATTACAAAGGTAGGGAGAGCAGAAGTTATTGGGAGATCTAAACATGCTTGCAAGACTAGGTACCAATACTAGACACTAAAAGCTGGAATAACTCAGTGGGTTAGACAGCATCTCTGGAGAAAAGGAATAGATGACGTTTCGGGTCAAGGGAAATTAGAAATATAGGCGATGATGTAGAGCAGGGGTCGGCAACCTACGGCCCCCGGGCCGAATGCGGCCCATAACCCAAAATCATCCGGCCCGCAGGCGCCGAGGGCGGCCGAGCTCTGGCTGTACCGCATCCTGCGCAAAGCCGCCGGCACGGCCGTGCACCTTCTGTGAACACATTTAAGAAAGAACTGCAGATGCTGGAAAAATCAAAGGTAGGCAAAAATGCTGGAGAAACTCATCGGGTGAGACATGCAAGGATTGCATGAGGCTGCCTCACCCGTTGAGTTTCTCCAGCATTTTTGTCCACCTTCTGTGAACACGTGATTTGATGCCTGCCATCCGAGGCGGGATCCATGTGTACACGTGATAGATGTGACCCGCCATCCGCTCACAGACATGCGTCCTGGCCCCTATGCAGAACAAGGTTGCCAACCCCTGATGTAGAGAGATACTGTATAGAACAAATGAATGAAAGATATGCAAAAAAAGTTATGACGATAAAGGAGACAGGCCATTGTGAGCTGTGGCTTAGCTGAGGACGAGTACAATGAGACTCAACAATATGACTTTGAAGTTGGTTTGACGGGTGGAGGAGGGATGGCGAGAGAGGCAATATAAGAGTTACTTGAAGTTAGAGAAATCAATATTCATACCGCTGGGTTGTAAGCTGCCCAGGAGAAATATGAGCTGCTGCTCCTCTGCGTTACCAATGCTCACTGATATACGTACAATGGATGAAGGGTGAGAGGAAGAGGCTGCAGTGGTTTTCACCAATCTCACATTCATCGAGCACGGGCAACAATCACCACAGCCACAAGCCAATGGGACATGGATGACAAGACAACACAAAGTTTTTAAAAAGTTCTCTCACCAGTTTCAGGTTTGGAATATTCAAGACACAGAATCTCAGAGTCGTGAGCCTCGACTTGAAGGAGCTCTCTGAGCTGCTGGAGATCATGGACTCTGTCAGAAACAAGGCAACACCAGAATTTCAATCCAACCCAACCTGCACCATCATGAATGGATGATTGAGTTTCTACAATCGAGATGACCGTATTCGTCAGTCAAGCATCAAGCTGCCTACATTACCACTGACACCTTGTGACAAAAACCTTTAAAGTGACTGTGAGTGCTTTCAGTACTTTCACACGCTCTCTAATTCACTTCAATCCCAGGCTTCTTAAATGTCACATGCTCATTCTGGGGCCTCAGTACAGTAAAGCTCCAATAACCCGAATTGGTCGAAAATCCCAATGATTTGGGTGTTCCGGTTCCCATGATTGTATTGTATTCAAATTTATTGTCATTGTCTCAGTTAGAGACAACAAAATGAATTTCCCTTACCATAAAAATAATAAATAATAAAACATATTAAAAATAAAATGGAATTTAAAAAAAAGCACAAACACTGAAAGTCCACGACACAACATAACACAGTGGCACCAAGGTGAGGAAGGCACCATAGTCCAGCCAGCCTCCCCTCCGTTCTTCCCAGATGTTCACTCGTGGTTCACTCATGCTTCACGTGCTCCTTTTAAAATTATCAGGTTCGTTGGAAAATTTATCATACCACCGTAATGTAATAACATCTATTAAAAAAAAAACTAAAGGAGTGTTATGGAGTATTAATTGGAGCAACATCCTGTAGTCCTGAAAATCTGCTAATTTGGTATCAACCGAGTGTTAAACATGCTGATTAATTGAGTTTTGCTGTAACTGGAAATGGCTCTCTACACCTCTTTGTCCTCTACTCATTTAAGGCTCATCAGTCCTAAATCCTCCCCCACCCTTCCCCGCCAGTCCTGAGGAAAGGTTGTCTGACTGAAACGCTATTTCCACAGATCCTGCCTGACCTGCTGAATCTTTACAGAATTCTTTGTTCTTACTTCTGATTTGGGGCATCTGCAATATTTAGACTTTTTTCTATTTTTAAACCCCAATTACTTGACCATCCATCCACCCCAACAACTCTCCCTCAGTGGCCTGGTTCCCATTTCTCCCATGGTGGGGAATTTCATTTCAGTGTTGTCAGTGGTTTCTGAACAATCGGATTTCCATACTTCAAAACTCAAAGTTTGCAGGAATGCCACCTTTGACAATGAGCACTATTTACATCAAGGTATATGCTCAGACTCCTCTTAAAATCCTTTCTGGTCACCGATCACACAACCTGAACCCCTGGGCTGGAAGCACACACTAAACGAAAAGTCATGAATGCTTCTAAAATTCACTTCCATTGACTCTGGTGGAACAAACTTGCACAAATGCACACTGCGTGTTTAGACAATGTGACATCCTTCTCAATAATTCCAAGGATCAGCAAGTTATGAAAACCTTTAACACTCTAAAAATTACATTTTTGGAAGTTCTTGGTAGGTGCTACCGAATTACTGCTAACGTGTTCTCCATTTTACAAGCACTGAAATATTGTATTATGCAATATCGATCTTGAGCATTAATATACAAGCTTCAATAAGTTTATAACAAGAGGAATCGAATATAGGAGCAAAGAGGTCCTTCTGCAGTTGTACAGAGCCCTAGTGAGACCACACCTGGAGTATTGTGTGCAGTTTTGGTCCCCTAATTTGAGGAAGGACATTCTTGCTATTGAGGGAGTGCAGCATAGGTTTACAAGGTTAATTCCCGGGATGGCGGGACTGTCATATGCTGAGATAATGGAGCAGCTGGGCTTGTACACTCTGGAGTTTAGAAGGATGAGAGGACATCTCATTGAAACGTATAAGATTGTTAAGGGCTAGGACACACTAGAGGCAGGAAGCATGTTCCCGATTTTGGGGAAGTCCAGAACCAGGGGCCACAGTTTAAGAATAAG
The DNA here is from genome assembly GCF_010909765.2 of Amblyraja radiata. Lineage (NCBI taxonomy): Eukaryota > Metazoa > Chordata > Chondrichthyes > Rajiformes > Rajidae > Amblyraja > Amblyraja radiata. The sequence continues at coordinate 9,934,945 of NC_045964.1, read as the reverse complement.
GAGTAAGCCATTTAGAATGGAGACGAGGAAACACTTTTTCTCACAGAGAGTGGTGAGTCTGTGGAATTCTCTGCCTCATGGATGCTTTCAAGAGAGAGCTAGATAGGGCTCTTAAAAATAGCGGAGTCAAGGGATATGGGGAGAAGGCAGGAACGGGGTACTGATTGGGGATGATCAGCCATGATCACATTGAATGGCGGTGCTGGCTCGAAGGGCCGAATGGCCTGCTCCTACATCTATTGTCTATTGCCTATTGTCTATTGTCAATGCAGGGTAAAAGTCACTCCTATTAATTCAAAGACATGATCAACATGGATTACAGAGAGGTGTACATGATGCAGGCGGTGTGGACTGTGTAGGTAACTGGCTCCACACTGTACACACAGCCTGCACCCACATGGGTTTGTTCCCTGCCTGGTTGGAGCATACCTCAGGGTCCCCGCCCGGTCACCAGATGCCATGTGCTGTCCATCAGGACTCACGCACAATGTCCTGATCCCTGTCTTCAGATCAGTGGCTTGGGAGTCCTGTTTATCCGAACCGCCCACAGAACTGTTCTCCACATCTAGCAAAGTCAGCGTGTTGGAGTCCATGTAGAGAATCTTCAGCAAATCCTGAGATTTGAAGAGGAAGAAATTTAGGACACCACCACATCTCAGCCTTCCGTGCAGGCTTGCACACACACGTGTGTCCAAATCCACACACTCAGACATTCACCCAACCTGTACACGGATACTGTGTGCAAATCACCTCGTGTAGAAATCCATTCAAATTTGCACATCTCTAAACATTCCTAAGTGTGCCCAAACATGTGTGTACAAGCCCAAACACTTATGTGTTCAAATCTGTACATATTAACAATTTGTGTGTTCAATATCTGGACAGTGCATTCACATTCTGTACATATATAGAAATGAGTGTCAGTACATATACAAATCCTGCCAATATATATAAGGCTCTAAATACCGAGATGAGAAAATCATTTTTGAGATGAGAAAATCATTTTTTACACAGAGAGTAGTGAATCTGTGGAATTCTTTGCCACAGAAGGTAGTTGAGGCCAGTTCATTGGCTATAGGGGTCAGTGGCTCATTGGCTAAAGGGATCAGGGGGTATGGAGAGAAGGCAGGTACAGGATACTGAGTTGGATGATCAGCCATGATCATATTGAATGGCGGTGCAGGCTCGAAGGGCCGAATGGCCTACTCCTGCACCTATTTTCTATGTTTCTATGTTTACCTGTATTTTTGATATATGTTCACAATTGGAGGTATATGGGCCAAACTCAGGCTGGTGGGACTAGTGTAGCTGGGACATGTTGGCCGGTGTGGGCAAGTTGGGCCAAAGAGCCTGTTCCCATGCTGTATCACTCTATGACTCTATGACCAGGAAGCCCCCAATATCCATACCGCAGGAATAAAAATGATCACAGGTTTGAAACTTTGAATTGGCTATTTACTGTACAGTGGTCCAATTGAAATGGTTTGGTGGTGGTGCAGTGAATAAGAGGTCCTTGGCATCTGTGGAATTTAAATTCAGTAAAAATACATGGACTTTAAGAAACTGCACAAACACAGGAAATGCTGTGAATACTCAGGGAGAAACAGAGTTAGTGTTTCAGGTCAAAGACCATCTCCTCACAGTCAATACTAGCAATGACTCTGGCTCCACTGGACTGGTGCAAGATCCCTTCGAGCTCACTATGTAGCTTGGGGTAAAAATATTCTGCTGTTACTTGGTTTGCACGCGGTATCCATCTCATATGCCACCCAGTTCAAGGGTGATTAAGGATTGCTGCCTTTCCTGGAAAGTGAATTTTAAAAAGCCCCAACAAAGTGCTGGGAAGAGTGTTTCACACCAGTACTACCGGGGTAAAACTTCTTGGTATCATCACTCCATACTTCATACTTTAAGATACCCAATACTATTCAGGGGTCTAAAGATAAAATAATTAGAGATAATTGGAGGGGGTGAAGGAACAAACCAAAACATGGAACATGAAGCTTAGGGAACTTACAGCTTGCTTCTATACTTGCATGCTTATATACTTACATTTGATTCTATAGCATTCTATAGCATAAAGGTTTACAAGAATGATTCCAGGAATGAGTGGGTTAACATACAGTATGTGAGTGTTTGTCAGCACTGGGCCTGTACTCGCTGGAGTTTAGTTGAATAAAGGGGGAACCTCATTGAAACGTACAGAATAGTGAAAGGCTTGGATAGAGTGGATGTCTGAAGAAGGGTCTCGACCCGAAACATCACCCATTCCTTCTCTCCGGAGTTGCTGCCTGTCCCACTGAGTTTCTCCAGCATTTTGTGTCTACCTTCGATTTAATCCAGCATCTGCAGTTCTTTCCTACACGTGGATGTCGAGATGATGTTTCCACTAGTGGGAGAGTCTAAGACTAGAGGTCTTAGCCTCAGAATAAAAGGACGTTACTTTAGCAAGGAGATGAGGAGGAATTTATTTAGTCAGACGGTGGTGAATCTGTGGTATTCTCTGCCACAGAAGGCTGTGGAGGCGAAGAATTTATATTTTTAAGGCAGAGACAGAAAGATTCTTGATTAGTACGGGTGTCAGGGGTTATGGGGAGAAGACAGGAGAATGGGGTTAGGAGGGAGAGATAGATCAGCCGTGATTGAATGGCGGACTACACTTGATGGGCCGAATGGCCCAATTATGTTCCGATCACTTCTGACCTTATTTGATTGCAGTGAAATAATTCAGAGCTTGGTTGGGACATGACTAAGTGGGATTTTAACTGAGTCACTGTGGTGCTAGATGAAGGAGATCCACATGATCACTTACAAGACACAATCTCAAGAAGGCAGAATGCTAAACTCCAGTCACTAAATCCTGCAATTTGTAGACAAATGCCAGAGAACACATCTTGGAAATGCAGTGTCATAAGGTCATAAGGGATAGGAGTAGAATTAGGCCATTCAGCCCATCAAGTCTACTTCATTCAATCATGGCTGTTCTATCTCGCCCTCCTAACCCCATTATCTTGCCTTCTCCCCATATTCTGACACCCGTTCCTAATCAAGAATCCATCTTATCTCTGCCTTACAAATATCCACTGGCTTCTGTGGCAAAGAATTCCACAGATTCACCACCCTCTGACTAAAGAAATTTCTCCTCATCGCCTTCCTAAAAGAACGTCCTTTAATTCTGAGGCTTTGACCTCTAGTCCTACACGCTCCCACTAGTGGAAACATCTGCTCCACATCCACTCTATCCAAGCCTTTCACTATTCTGTACGTTTCAATGTGGTCCCCCTCATTCTGCTAAACTCCAGCGAGTACAGGCCCAGTGTGGACAAACACTCATCATAGGTTAACCCACTCATTCCTGGGATCATTCTTGTAAACCTCATCTGAACCCTCTCCAGAGCCAGCACATCCTTCCTCAGATATGGTGCCCGAAATTGCTCACAATATTCCAAATGTGGCCTGACCAGCACCTTCTAGAGCCTCAGTGTCTGTGGATGCTAGGGATTGGCGACATACTCACGTTGCTTATCATGTTCCGATGCAGTGATGTTCCGTGGGTGCTGGAGGTCTCGGTGTTCCACACTCGGAGGGTGTTGTCAGATGAGCAGGTGATGAAGGAGCATGGTGGTAAGCATGCACGATTGCTATCCTCAACCTCTGGGTAAACCTGAGAAGATCATCAAAATGTAACAAAACAGGAGGAGGACTGGGCCATTTGTTTTTGGTTTAGTTTAGTTTAGACATACAGCTCGGAATCAGGCCCTTCGGCCCACCGAGTCCACACCGACCGGCGATCCCCACACATTAACACTATCGTACACACACTGGGGACAATTTTACATTCATACCAAGCCAATTAACCTATAAACATCTACATCTTTGGAGTGTGGGAGGAATCTGAAGATCTCTGAGAAAACCCACGCAGGTCACGGGGAGAACGTACAAACTCCGTACAGACAAGCACCGTGAGTCAGGATCAAACCCGGGTCTCTGACGCTGTCGGCAGTAGCTCTATTTCTGCGCCACCATGCTGCCCACCGTTTTCTGAAGCCTGTCCTATTCAATATAAATCATGCTGATCCCCTCTTCCATCTCCTCAATGATCTTACCAAAATGTATCTAATTCTTCTTTAAAAACTTCCAGTCATCCAACCTCCACAAACCTACGTGGTAGAAAATTCACCACCATCTGTGGGAAGACCGTCCTACACATGTGAGTTTTAAATCACTGACCCTTACTCCCCTTGTTCCCTCGTTGGAGATTCCTTATCGAGCGGGATTTTCTAGACATCTACTCTGTCATGCCCTCGCAAAATCATAAACATTTCAATAAAATCATCCCTCATTCTTTTAAACTTCGAATATTGATCTAATCTATTTAGCCACTCGTGATACGACAACTCTCGGATCATGTGGCCAAAGAAATTAGGCCTATATTAGATCTAATTTCAGGAATTAGATTCGTGAATTCCAAGATTCCAGGAATTCATGCAGTAAATCTAATGCTATCTGCCTACAATACCAGCACAGTGAATCTCTGTTGAACTGCCTCATAATCCCTCATCGCAAATCCTTGTGACCCCATATTCTATTAAGATCCTAAATGGAGCGGTTACCCAATTTCTATGCAGGAATGGTCATAAGGTCACAAGGGATAGGAGTAGAAATAGGCCATTCGGCCCATCAAGTCTACTCTGCCATTCAATTATGGCTGATCTATCTCTCCCTCCTAACCCCATTGTCCTGCCTTCTCCCCATAACCTCTGACACCCACACTAATCAAGAGTCTATCTACCCCTGCCTTAAAAATATCCACTGACTTGGCCTCCACAGCCTTCAGTGGCCAAGAATTCCAAAGGTTATCGCAGGTTCTAATGACGCGGCCTCACCTCAACATTCCAGACACAGGATGCATGGTAGAGAGCAGAGTAGACTTTCCCAACTTTCTTAAAATCTTTCACGTCCCACACGTACAGACTGTGGTCGTTGTACACACACGATAGCCAGCGGTTTGCGGGGTCGAACGTGAGCGCGGTGGTATCTGGATACTTGGCATCTGCTCTGTTTGTGAACAGGTGGCTGGAGGAGGTAGAAACTCATGTTAACAACCACCGATCGATACAGTGAGAGGACATTGTCGCAGCACCGAGGGTGTTGCAAAGTACGCTGCAGCCCAACTCCCGAGTGAACTTTGGATGAGCTCGGAATTCTAATAGTTGAAAATCAAACCTGCAATCCCAAAGTTGCCTTTCTCAAAACCAATCTTGGTCACCTAAGAACCAGTAGGAATGTGTAGGAAGGAACTGCAGATGCTGGTTTACACCGATGATAGACACAACATGCTGGAGTAACTCAGCGCTACAGGCAGCATCAGAGAAGGAATGGGTAACGTTTTGGGTTGAGATCCTTCTTCACCCATTCCTTCACTCCAGAGACGCTGCCTATCCCGCTGAGGTACTCCAGCATTTTGTGTCTATCTTCGGGGTGAAGCAGTAGGATCTGGTCACGGTAGAGTGATGCAAGCCTCAGACTGTGACATGATAAATCCATCCCAATAATCTGAGTCTACTGGTCTAACCCAGGCTAAATGATCACAACTGGGCTGGCTGCTGGAGGAGGATAGCAAGGAAGGTTATCAAACGATAGTAAGACATAGATCAGACAGAAATAAGAGCAAAGAATTGGCGAATGGAGTTTAAACCAGACAGGTACAAGGTATTGCAATTTGGATGGTCCAATGTAAGAGTAAAGTATACAGTAAATGGAAAGACCTTTAAATGTGTTAACATGCAGGGGTAGACAAAAATGCTGGAGAAACTCAGCGGGTTAGGGAGCATCTAAGGAGCGAAGGAATAGGTGACCTTTCGGGTCGAGACCCTTCTTCAGACTGATGTGGGGGTGGGGGCGGGAAGAAGAAAGGAAGAGGTGGTAACAGTGAGCTCTGGGTGAGCTGGGAATCGGTGGGGAAGGAGAAAGTAAGGACAACCTGAAATTGGAGAAGTCAATGTTCATACCGCTGGGGTGTAAACTACCCAAGCAAAATATGAGGTGCTGCTCCTCCAATTTGCGGTGGGACTTACTCTGGCTGGGGAATCTCTTTGGGTGCAAGTCCACTGATCCATGAGAAAGGCAACACAAATACAAAGTGTGGTAAAGAAGACGAATGCTACAAGTAATTTTACGAGGCTGGGCATTGAAGATAGAAGTTGGGAAATCAATTTGCAGCCGTACAAAACATTGTTTAGGTCACTTTTGGAGTATTGTGTGGTGTTCTGGTTACTTTGAATGTTACTAAGAATGAAGTGGAAGCCTTGGGGAGGGTAGAAATACAGGTTCGCCAGGATGCTGCTTGAATTACAGATAATAATAATAATAATAATAATAATAATAATAATAATAATAATAATAATAATAATAATAATAATAATAATAGTAATAATAGTAATAATAATAATAATAATAATAATAATAATAATAATATATTTTATTGTCATTGCACATAAGTGCAACAAGATTTGGTATGCAGCTTCCATCCGATGTCATAACTTAAATAACTAATACAATTTAGATTTAGATACCCCGAGAACATGGTTAATACCCCGAGAACATGGGTATTAAGGAGAGGTTGGACATCTTGGATTGTTTCAGCTGGAGCATTGGAGGCTGAGGGGCAACCATGAAATTAGGAGAGATATAGACAGAGTAGAGAGTCGAAAGTGTCCCAAGGTGGAAATGTCAAATACTAGAGAGCACTGGTTTAAGGTGAAAGGGGGAACATTTTATGGGAAAATACGAGACTTGTATTTTTTTACACAAGCTGTGGTGGGTGCCTAGAACATGTTGCCCGGGGAGGTTTAGTTTAGTTTACTTTAGTTTAGAGACACAGCATGGAAACAGGTTCTTCGGGCAGCACCGACCAGCGATCCGCGTCCGTTGACATTACCCTACACACGAGCACCCACAGTCAGGATCGAACCCGGATCTCTGGCGCCGTAAGGCAGTAGCTCTACTGCTGCGCCACCGTGCCGCCCATAAATAGCAACATGTAAGAGGCATTTAGACAGGCACATGAACAGGCAGGGTATCGTGTGCAGACAGATGGAATTAGTTTAAATTGGCTTTCATTGTCAGTACAGATAATATTGTGGAGTGATGAGCCTATTCCTGTGCTCTACTGTTCCATGTTCAATGTTCTACATTCCCATGAAAGGTAGACACCAAGTGCTGGAGTAACTCAGCGGGTCAGGCAGCATCCCTGGAGAAAAAGGATGGGTGACAATTCCGCTTGGGACCCTTCTTCAGACTGAAAGTATAGGGGCGGGAACTGGAGGTAAGAAAACCTAGGGGTGGTGGGGGAGGGAGTAGTAGTTATCACTAGTGACTCCAGGGAAGATTCTCATATCTCAACCCTCCTTTGTTCTGGGCTATCGCAAGAGATTTTTGCTACTTGTTACACACCCACAACCACCTGGAAAGATAAAGGCAATGGGTGAACATTTTAAAGTCACCCTTCCAACCTGCCTTGGAAATATATTGCCATTTGGTCAAAATAATGAACTCCCTATTCCTATCTGACACCACTGACGCCACTTTCACCACTAGGTTTGCATTGATGCAAACATAGAAACATAGAAACATAGAAAATAGGTGCAGGAGTAGGCCATTCGGCCCTTCGAGCCTGCACCGCCATTCAATATGATCATGGCTGATCATCCAACTCAGTATCCTGTACCTGCCTTCTCTCCATACCCCCTGATCCCTTTAGCCACAAGGGCCACATCTAACTCCCTCTTAAATATAACCAATGAACTGGCCTCAACTACCTTCTGTGGCAGAGAATTCCAGAGATTCACCACTCTCTCTGTGTGAAAAATGTTTTCCTCTACTCGGTCCTAAAAGATTTCCCCCTTATCCTTAAACTGTGACCCCTTGTTCTGGACTTACCCAACATCGGGAACAATCTTCCTGCATCTAGCCTGTCCAACCCCTCAAGAGAGCAGTTAGTTCATCAACGCTACATACCCAGGACAATCATGGATGGACTACAGATGTTGCCCTGTCCAGTGAAAATCCTTCCCATGAATGTGTTGCTGGTCATACTCCATGCTAACCGTCCAGCACCACTTTACACCAACCCTACTCTAAACCTGTCTTATTCTTCCTACATTGCCATCAGCACCATCCCCACTTGCCTATACATTTGAGACCTACCAACAACCTGCATGGGTGAAAGGGTACATCCGGCTGAAGAAGCGTCTGACCTCATTCCAACATCTGCAATTCCTCCTGTCTATATTTTCAATGGAGGAATTCAGTGGGTCAGGCTGCAACTACGGAGGCAAAGGGTACCCTGACCCACTGAGTTCCTCCAGCAGTTTGTTTCATTGCTCCAGGCGGAGACGGAGATCAGGATGGTCACTGAAGCAGATCAACTCGTTGCACCACTGTGCTATCATTTTAAATGAAAATCAGGGAAGGACAATATTCTCCTCACGACGACATGGACTTTCTGGTATTACATGCGAGGGACATGGAAACACTAGATAATCCGAGAAGAGAAAGGTCAACATTTCATCCAGTTCCTCCTTTACCCGGCACGATGCAATGGTAAGAAACTGCTCACAAAGAATGCAATCTGTACCAAAGACCAAGACGGAAGTCTGAGCAAACCCTGGAAGCTGAAGAGTTCTGGAAACAATAAGTTCTATGAATGGAGTTTGGGGAAGGAGGTGGTGGAGGAGGTTGAGGCAAATCCCTTTCATTATATCACCTCAAGGAAATAAAAAATACAGATAAATTAAATCACATGTTTCTTCTTTAATGATACCAGTTCATCAGTGCTTCCATCCCTTTAAGAGCTGCCTGGCTTGAGTCGAAATCAAGCTTGTGATAATTTCTGTGACATATTTCTCTGGAGCTGGGAACAGATTGCCTCCTGGCTGAGCTAAATGCCATCAAGCCCACTCATGCATTACATGCTGACAGCAGCCACGCCAGAACAAGAAGTGGATTCATCACTTACAGTGTGTGCATTGTTTGAATGCAAGATCCACCGGCAGAGGGAGGGGTACCTTGGGCAAGCATCCCTATACCCAACGGCTCAGCATTGCCTCAGTGTGTGCTGAAAGGAGGATGTGTCTGCAGCCTCAGCCCCGCTGGGAGCTGCCGTCTTCTTCCCAGTTCAATCCCACAGCTAGGGCAGTGACATGGATGCTGGGGTTAGTCACTGCCCTGTAGGAAGGGTGGTGGGTGTAAGGAACAAGATGCCATTAGAGGTAGTTGAGGCTGGGTCTATCCCGACGTTTAAGAAACAGTTAGACAGGTACATGGACAGGACTGGTTTGGAGGGATAGGACCAAACGCGGGCAGATGGGACTAGTTAGTGTAGCTGGGACATGTTGGTCGGCGTGGGCAAGTTGGGCCGAAGGGCCTGTTTCCACGCTGTATCACTCTATGACTCTATGACCAAGGGAGGATAATTAGAATAGAGCTCCAACTGCTCAATGCTGTCCCCCAATTCACTGAGCAAAGGAACGACCAAAGAATTCACAAAGCTCTGAAAGTTGTTTGAGGGACAAGTTTAGCCTCCTAAGTTTAGGCCCTCTGGTAATCTAGACGACACTGCAGCCAAATCTGTACACAGCTAGCTCCCGCAAACAACATTAGCAACAAGGTCATCTGTCTTAGTGTACTGACGGAACATTGGGCAGGACAGACACTGTGGTAACTCCAGGACCCATCTGTCAGTCTACACTGTGCCCTGGTATCTTGGCACCATCACATGAGCCTCTCTCACCTTGCAATTTATTCTAATTGTCTGCTGCACATTGTGTTTTTACAATGTGTGAGCAAAGCATCGTCAAGTTCCTTGTATATCTACATGATTGGCCAATAAATTTAAGAATAAGTGGTTGGCCATTTAGAATAGAGTTGAGGAAAATCTTTTTCACCCAGAGAGTTGTGAGTCTGTGGAATTCTCTGCCTCAGAAGGCAGTGGAGGCCAATTCTCTGGATGCTTTCAAGAGAGAGTTAGATAGAGCTCTTAAAGATAACGGAGTCAATGGATATGGGGAGAAGGCAGGAACAGGGTACAGATTGTGGATGATCAGCCATGATCACAGTGAATGGCGCTGCTTGAAGGGCCAAATGGCCTACTCCTGCACCTATTGCCTATTGTCTATTGTCTAAATTGATTCTGATTCTGATTCTGAACCCATTTTACTACATCTCTGTAAGCATGACAATAAATAAACAAAACTAATCGAAACTAAGTTTTGCTGTGTGTTTGTGTCCTTCTGCCTTCCTGTCATATGTACATCTGATATTGTAATAGATGTAAGGGGAGGAACTGCTGGAAGCAGTTTACAAACAGTTGCCACTTTATGGCGCCATTATGGTTGTGTGATCTGCATTAATGGACATCAGTGACCAGGCAATTTAACTTTCTGTCAACTATTTCTGAACCAGTGATAATGTTGTGAGCAGGTCACAACACCATGTTCTTACAGTAGGGCAGGAATGGACTTTCAATATGGACTTCCACCTCTGCCAGAGACAAACTTCACCCCAAACCAACGCACCAGCGTCCGCAACTCCTACCTCTACCAACCGACCAAAATCCACAACCTCACATGCCACTAAACTCCACCAACCCACCACACCCCCACCCCTACTCTGACCAACCCCAACTCCTCACCCAAGCAATCTAACCAACATCCCAACCACACCCAACCCCATCACCCAACCCACCAATCACCCCATCGATCAACCCATCCAACACATGAACACCGAAGGTCTCCTCCTCTCTCCAGTTGGATTTCTGTGAGACCCTCTCTCACTGCTGCTCCCCTTCTATGATCCCTGCTGCTCTCATGTCCTTTGACTATGTTCTGACTAGAACATGTTCTGACAGGGGTTATGGGGAGAAGGCAGGAGAATGGGGTTTGGAGGGAGAGATAGATCAGCCATGATTGAACGGCAGAGTAGAGGTGATGGGTCAAATGGCCTCCTTCTGCTCCTATCACTTATGGCCTGATGACCCAGACTTGGAACAACAAGCACGTATCTACTAATCAGCACTAGCCTTCACCGCCATCGCATCCCACGTAGTTTTCAGGTCCATTCTGAGACCTCCCAGTTTCCCACCGATGTCCAGAAATGCAGATCACACAATCACGATGGCGCCAGAGTGTGGCGACTGTTTGCGAGTTGTCCCCGGCAGATCTAACCAACCAGGATTTAAGGTACCTAAGTTCCACAGCTTCGCACTATGGTTCTCCGTCTGTGCCCAAGGCCCTACACTCTCTGCCACTCTCATATCTTATATGAAATATTACCCCAAACCCCTTTGCCCTCTCTTTCCCCTGCCCACCACCCCAGAAATGTTTGCACCCATTTCTCCTACCAACCTAGTTCCTCTGCTCCTTTCCCCCTCCTCCATATTCTCATATCCCATCCCCAAGTCCCATATTTTCCTTATCTTATCCTCTCTTTCGCTGCCACTCCCCATCCCCTATTCCCTTCCACTCACATCCCTTCCTCCGGTTCTACATGTTTCTCCTCCTTTCCTTATCTGACACCCTTTTTCACATCTTCTTTGTCACTTTACTCCAACTATCTGCCAACCAACCCACCTCACCTGTATCCACCTATCACTTGCTTGGCTTTATCCCACTCCCACCTCTCTTTCTACCCCTTCATCCATCAGTCAGAAGAAAGGCCCCGACCCGACACGTCCTCTGTACATTACATTACATGTAATTACATTACAATAAATTACAGCGCATAGTTAACAAAGCATCCAAAATCATCAGCACTCCCCTTCCATCAATAGAATCACTCCATCACAAACGGTCCGTGTCAAGGGTGAAGAAAATCATCTCTGATCCCTCCCACCCAGCTCACCACATCTTCCACCTGCTGCCATCAGGAAGGCGCTACAGCTCACTGCCCGCCAAGACATCTCGATTTAAAAACAGTTCTTACCGACACGCAATCCGAATTCTGAACACACTATGACAACAGCACATATCCTCCCCATGCATGTACTGTATATTGTATGATGTTGTGTTTTATGTTATGTTTGACGGGAATCAGCCTACCTTGTAACATCCTGTACTGAACCTGAATTCCACCAGTTTGACTGTGTGGTCATTAAATAATCTAATCTAATCTAATCTAATTGCGTGACCCACTGAGATTCTCCAGCACTTTGTTATTTTTTTTTAGTTATTCCAGGAGTTTGTTATTTTGCTCCAAGCTCCTGCATCTACAGTCTCTTGTGCCTGCGTAGTTCTGTCTGTGTGGAGTTTTTACATTTTCTCTGAGACTCCCACATCTCAAAGACATGCAGGTTGGAAGATTAATGGACCACTGGAAATGTGGTGTTGATGAACTAACTGCCCACTTGCATCACTTGTGGTGAAAGTGCCGCAAGTTATCGGATAGGAAGAGGGAGTTCATTGTTTTAATCTGGTGGCAACTTTCTCCCCTCCTAGTACATCAGTCTGAAGAAAGTTCTTGACCTGAAATGTCCATTCCCTTCATAAATGCTGCCCGGCCCACTGAGTTCCTCCAGAATATTTTTGCTCAATGCACACCCTGATTTCCAAACATTCACCACTCCAGCAATGCTCACACCTACATCTGCACCAACTCTCCATCCCTTCCACCCCTCCCTTCCAACCTGCCCCTCCCCCTGCCGCCAGTCTCCTAACACCCCCATTTCCCACCATCCCACCAATCCTACTCCCACCCAACACACCCCATCAACCCACTCCTTCATACAACATAATCACCACATTCCCTCAAACTCACCCATCCACCAATTACACCCATCAAACGCTGATATCCAACCGTGCAGGAAGGAACTGCAGATGCTGGTTTACACCGAAGATAGACACAAAATGCTGAAGTAACTCAATGGGACAGGCAGCATCTCTGGAGAGAAGGAATGAGCGATGTTTCGGGTCGAGACCCTTCTTCAGTCTGAAGAAACGTCACCCATTCCATCTATCCAGAGACGCTGCCTGTCCCACTGAGTCTACTGAAATCCTACCACTTTCAATGGCCATTCCTTATCCAATTACCATCCCATACGCAAGAAACCCCATCCAGGCTCCTCCTCCTCCCACCACCACTTGCTTAACCCTTCCATCATCAACCAGCCCACATCTGGAAGATCCCCACTCCATCCCCCAAGCCACCGTGCGCTCCACGGCACAGCCTTCCCCCAACCCGATTCTCACCTTGGTTCCGTGGCAGCTGCGATGTCCATGCCCAGATGGTGGGGCCGAGGCATGGTGGCAATGAAGTGAAGGTTGGCCGGATTGAAAAGCCGCACTGTCCCATCCGCACAGCCACAGAAGATGAAATCCTCATTGACCGACAAGCAGTTGGCCGTCGTGGTCTGTGTGAAGGGGAATACATCTACATTACATCAATGTGTAAGAAGGATCTGCAGATGCTGGTTTAAACTGAAGATGGACACAAAAAGCTAGAGTAACTCAGCGGAACAGGCAGCATCTCTGGAGAGAAGGAATGGGAGGCGTTTTGGATCAAGACCCTTCTTCAGTGATTAGGAATAAGGGAAACGAGAGATATCGATGGTGATGTGGAGAGATAAAGAACAATGAATGAAAGATATGCAAAAAAGTATACACCTTCCCCTGCAACCACAGAGATGCAACTCCTGTCCCTTTACCTCCACCCTCGACTCTGTCCAGGGACCCCGACAGTCCTTTCAGGGGAAGCAGAGGTTCACTTGCACCTCCTCCAACCTCATCTACTGCTTCCTTTGTTCAAGATGTGGACTCTTATACATCGGCGAGACCAAACGCAGACTGGGCGATCGTTTTGCGGAACACCTTCGCTCAACCCGCCTGAACCTACCTGATCTCCCGGTTGCTGGACACTTTAATTCTTCTTCCCTTTCCTATACAGAGCTTTCTGTCCTCAGTCTCTTCCATTGTTAAGAGTGAGGCTAAACACAAATTGGAGGAACAGCATCTCATATTTAGCTTGGGCAGCTTACAGCCCAGTTGTATGAATATTAATTTCTGTCACTTCATGTAGCCCCTGCATTCCCTCTCTCTCTATTCCTCCCCATCCAAGTCGCACTAGCTTCTTATTTTCGCCCTAGAAACAGCTTACAATGGCCTGTTTCCTTTATCATCATTACATTTTTGCTTAGCTTTCATTCATTGTTCTTTATCTCCCCACATCACCATCTGCTGTATATCTCTTGTTATCCCTTATCCCTAACCAGTCTGAAGAAGGGTCTCGACCCGAAACGTCACCCATTCCTTCTCTCCAGAGATGCTGCCTGTCCCACTGAGTTACTCCAGCTTTTTGCGTCTACATTACATCATTACTTAGGGTTAGTTTAGTTTTCAGATACAGCACAGAAACAGGCTCGTCGGCCCACCATACCCGCACTGACCAGCGATCCCCGCACATTTACACTATCCCACACACACAAGGGACAATTTTTACATTTACACCAAGCCAATGAACCTACAAACCTGTACGTCTTTGGAGTGTGGGAGGAAACCGAAGATCTCAGAGAAAACCCTAGCGGGTCACGGGGAGAACGTACAAACTCCGTACAGACAGCACCTGTAGTCAGGATCGACCCCAGGTCTCTGCCGATGTAAGCTCTGCAGCAACTCTACCGCTGCGCCACTGTGCCGCACTGTGACAATACTTAATTATCAGCAGTTTTGTTTTTGGTTAAAAATAAATGCTTTTCACTTTTGATTTCTTCCCGAAGAAAAATTCCAGCAAATGTTTTCTTTTTAAAAAATAATTTGTTACTGCCCATGTATTCCCCCTTTTCAAATGACTGCTCCTGTGCTATGATGCCACAAGCAATGAGGACTGACTTGCGACATCATCAGTGAAAGAGGGGGTAAGATAACTGCTTTTTGATTGGAATCGGTGAAATTGTGAAACATTGGTGCCTGATGTTAGCTTGTTGGGGCGAATGGATGGGAAGAATCTGAGGTTTTAAGGACATTAATGTGCTTGCGGGAAGTGCAATGTGAATATCAAAAACTGGAGCAATGAGGAACGACAAGATTGTCAATACTGGGAACTAGGGTGATGGGTTCATTTTACGTACAAGGAATCTGAGATAAATCTGCTAGCATTTATTTTGAGAGGGCTGCCCTGTACACAAAAACAGGGATGTAATGCTGAGGCTCTATAAAGCGCTGGTCAGACCGCATTTGGCGTATAGTGAGCAATTTTGGGCACCATATCTGAGGAAGGATGCGCTGGCTCTGGAGAGGGTCCAGAGGAGGTTTACAAGAATGATCCCAGGAATGAGTGGGTTAACCTATGATGAGCGTTTGATGCACTGGATGAGGGAGGACCTCATTGAAACTTGAAGGGAGTGGATGTGGAGAGGATGTTTCCACCAGTGGGAGAGTCCAGGACTAGAGGTCATAGCCTCAGCCTCAGACATTCCTTTAGGAAGGAGATGGGGAGGAATTTTTTTAGTCACAGGGTGGTGAATGTGGAATTTTTTGCCACAGAAAGCTGTGGAGGACGTCAATTGATATTTTTAAGGCAGAGAAAGTTAGATTCTTGATTGGTATGGATGTCAGGGGTAATGGGGAGAATGCAGGAGAATGGGGTTAGGAGCGAGAGATATATCAGCCATGAATGAATGAATGGTGTAGTCTAGATGGGCCGAATATCCTAATTCTGCTCCTATCACATGACCTTATGATTTTATGAGAGACTGATTCTGGGCAAGTTATTCAGGGTTGCGGGAGGTTTAATGGATTTAATTAGCTGGGAAGATGCTCAGATAAGAACTGGGATGTGAGGAATTAAAAAGGACTCCCATGCCCTGTGGAATTTTGAAATGGGTTGCTAAGGAAGGTGGCCACACTGATGTAAGAAAGGAAAGGAACTGAAGCATCCTGTGAGAAGATTCAAAAGAAGTAAAGAGCTGGTTGTGATCAAATAAAAGTTTTTTTGCTTTGTCTAACAATTCTTCGCTTTGTAAATCTGCCAGGGAAGGTTGTCTATACTCAGTGACAGGATGAGAGAACAGGATGGAAGCAATCACTCCCTCAGAAGGCTCACTCATCAGAAGTTATTTTCCGGTAGACTGGCGACTTTTCTTTCATGCCTGTGAACCGTCAACACTAAACAAACTAACTTCCCTTTTCCCCCTCCCTTCCATCCTGTCCTGCACTGCTTGGTAAATATGCATGTGCAGACTCCGTACACTCTGACTCCAGACTGAGTGAGGATTTCCCAGTTCACCGGTGGCAGAGTCTAGGACTAGAGGTCATAGCAGTTCAGTGGTGCAAGGGAGGGCTGGGAAAGTTTGGAGTGAGTTGGGTGAAGGGTTTCACTAGAGCGCATGTCTCCAGCAGGAATGATTAGCATGAAGCTACATAGCCCACCGTCAATTCCATGGATACATGGGTCTCCACGCTGATGTTTGTTTTTTGTTTAGTTTAGAGATAAAGCGCGGAAACAGGCCCTTTGACCCACCAAGTCCGCGCCGAGCAGCGATCGCCGCACGCTAACATATCCTACACGCACTAGGGACAATTTATAATTTTAGCAAGCCAGTTGACCTACAAAATTGTACGTCTTTGGAGTGTGGGAGGAAACCGAAGTTCGAGGAGAAATCCCACGAGGTCACGGGAGAACGTACAAACTCCATACAGCCAGCACCCGTAGTCGGGATCAAACCCGGGTCTCTGGCGCTGCAAGCGCTGTAAGGCAGCAACTCGACCGCTGCGCCACCGTGCCACCCAATTGTATGTTTGTGTGCCATACCTGCCGTAGTTAAATACCCCACTGCGGGCTGACTCATGAGGAGCATCCAGTTTGAGAGAGGGGGGGGGGGGGGGGGGGGCATGGATCTCTATCTTGGCTAAAGGGCAAAACAACAGTGGGTTCATGTCCCACACTATTGCACTCTCACCATCACACCTGACTCACAGGGTGATGTCTCTCATAACTCTTTGTGGTCCCAACAATTTAATTCCAGTTCCTAGTCAGTAGATGTAGTTTACTTAGATTTTCAGAAACCCTTCGATAAGGTGCTACATGTAAAGCTGCTAAGGAAGTTGAGAGCCCACGGTATCGAAGGGCAGATACTAGCAGGTTGGCTGGATGGCAGAAGACAAAGAGTGGCAATAAAGGGGGCTTTTTCTGGTTGGCTGCCAGTGACTAGCGGAATTCCTCAGGGGTCGTGGCTGGGTCAGGCCACTACTCTTCATGTTGTATATTAATGATTTGGACAAGGGAATTTAAGGCTTTGTGGCAAAGCTTGTGGATGATACGAAAATAGGTGGAGGGGCAGGTAGTGTAGAAAAGGCAGGGACCCTGCAGAAGGACTTGGACAGGTGGGAGAGTGGGCAGAGAAGTGGCAGATGGAATATCGTGCAGCAATGTGTGGAGACATACATTTTAGTCGTAGGAATAATAGTGAGGACTATTTTCTAAATGGGGAGAGTATCCAGAAATCGGAGGTGCAAAGGGATTTGTGAGTCCTGGTGCAGGATTCCCAAAAAGTTCATCTGCACGTCGAATCGGTAATAAAGAAAGCAAACTCAATGCCAGCATTTATTTCAAGAGGGCCTGTATACAAAACAGGGATGTAATGTTAAGGTTCTATATGGCGCTGGTCAGGCCACTTTTGGAATATTGTGAGCATTTGGGCACCATATCTGAGGAAGGATGTGCTGGCTCTGGAGAGGGTCCAGAGGAGGTTTACAAGAATGATCCCAGGTATGAGTAGGTTAACCTATGATGAGTATTTGTCGGCACTGGGCCTGTACTCGCTGGGGTTTAGAAGAATGAGGGGGTACCTCATTGAAGTAGCGAATAGTGAAAGGCTTGGGCAGAGTGGATGTGGAGGGGATGTTTCCACTAGTGGGAGAGTCTAGGACTAGAGGTCATGGCCTCAGAATTAAAGGACGTTCTTTTCGGAAGGAGATGAGGAGGAATTTCTTTAATCAGAGGGTGGTGAATCTGTGGAATTCTTTGCCACAGGAGGCTGTGGAGGCCGTCAGTGGATATTTTTAAGGCAGAGATAGATAACTTCTTGATTAGTATGAGTGTCAGAGGTTATGGGGAGAAGGCAGGAGAATGGGGTTAGGATGGAGAGACAGATCAGCCATGATTGAATGGTGGAGTAGACTTGATGGGTCGAATGGCATTCTACTCCTATTCCTTATGACCTAATGCACCTGAAAACACCTTAATCCTGCAACAAAATGAGGTTTTAACACAGGAATGTTTAAATCACAACCCACCTAGCTCGATGGGCATCTTTGAAATATCCGGCACCCCCTTTTACTGTTTCCCCCACCCACTAGATTTTCCCTTGTCCACGTATTTGTCCAGTTCTCCTTTGGGAGTTGCACTGAACTTGCTTCCATCACGTTCTCAAGCCCTGTAGATGGCAAATGCTCACTGCGTGACAACATAAAATCCTCATTATCTTTCCTCCAGGAGTCTGTTGCAAAGGACCGGCAGCCAAGGTGGCGCAGCGGTAGAGTTGCTGTCTTACAGCGCTGGAGACCCAGGTTCGATCCCGACTACGGGCGCTGTCTGTACAAAGTTTGTACATTCTCCCCGTGACTGCGTGGGTTTTCTCCGAGATCTTCGGTATCCTCCCACACTCCAATGACGTACAGGTTTGTAGGTTAATTGGCTTGGTGTATGTGTAAAATTGTAGTGTGTGTAGGATAGTGTTATTTAGCGGGGATCGCTGGTCGGTGCGGACACGGTGGGCTGAAGGGCCTGTTTCCGTACTGTATCTCTAAACTAAACTAAAGTAAACTCAGCCAAAGAGTGGCACAGTGAAGGTGGGGAGGCAGGGGAAAGGGAGGTTGGAGGGTATGGGGAATCCAGAGCTCATTCAGAGCCATGGTCATCAAAGGTGACTGATGAAAGTTGAAGTTGTCCAGGATCTAAGAAGCAAAGTAAATGTGTATGACGGAACTACAGATGCTGGTTTACACTGAAGATCGACACAAAATGCTGGAGTAACTTAGCAGAGAAGGAATGGGTGACGTTTCGGGTCGAGACAGAGACTGCCAGAAGTATGAAGAAGGGTCTCGACCCGAAACGTCACCCATTCCTTTGCTCCAGAGATGCTGCCTGTCCCGCTGAGTTAATCCAGCCTTTTGTATCTATCCCAGAAGCAGAGTGTTTGGGGGAGATGGATGAGATGATGGAGATAGGGAGAGGCAAGACCATGCAGGGATTTGAAACCAAAGACAACTTAAATCCAGATGTTCTTAGTCTCAGATGCAATGGTGGTGAGTTAGGAATGTGGGGGAACATACTGGACCTCACATTCAGCAGCAGCACATATACATAGTAACAGGGGGACATGATGGTTGTGTACTGATCCTAAACCTGCAAACTGCTGGAGCTGCCTGCAATGGTTGGGCACACAATGGAGACACACAATGGGCGATATCAGAGTGGGAGGTGCAGTGAGATGCTGAGACGGGAATGCAAACTTACTGTGGTGTTATCTGTGTTCTTTTCAAAGTCAATATGGGCAGGAGCAGCCGGGAGAGGAGAGGTAATCAAGCATTAGAGATGCAGCATCGAGCAGAGCACCGAGCTGACAATACATACAAATACCCATGCACACAGATTAATGTGCACACACACACACACGCACGCTCACACTCATAGCACAATCATGCACATGTGCATACACACGCTCACACTCATACACACAAAAGCACACTCATGCACACACTCACATTGTTATTCACTCAAACACACACACACAAAAACACACCCACTCATTATATGTGCACACTTTTCCCCCACCCACCATTGAACAGTATGGTGGTGATTCAGTGGCTAAATCGTGCACTGGTCATCATAGACTTGGGCTAAAAATCCAAGGGCAGAATCCAAATCCCACCATGGAAAGTGTGGGATTAAAATTCAGGTAATAATCTGGAATTAAAAACAGTTGGTCAGCAGAAATGACGAAGCCCATAAAACTAGTGGATGTCCATAAACAGCTGCAATTACCTTCAGAAGAGGAAACCTGCTGTCCCTTACACAGACGGGCCTGTGTGTGATTCCAGAGCATTGATTCACTCATCAAATGGCCTTTGCTATGCCGCAATGAGTGGCCAATAAATACTGGTCTTGCAGACATCCCAATCATCCCAAAATACTGACTGGTTTGGGAACAGCTCCACCCAAGGCCACGAGATATTGCAGCGAATTGTGGACGCAGCCCAGACCATCACACAAACCAACCTGCCTTCCATTGACTTCATTTATACCTCACGCTGTCTCGGCAAGGCCAGCAGCATAATCAAGGACGCGTCGCACTCTGGCCACTCCCCTCTCCCATTGGGCAAAAGGTATAGAAGTGTGAAAACGCACACCTCCAGATTCAGGGGCAGTTTCTTCCCAGCTGTTATCAGGCAACTGAACCATCCTACCACAGCCAGAGAGCAGTGCTGAAGTACTATCTACCTTTTTGGTGATCCTGAGACTATCCTCGATCGGACTTTGCTGGCTTTACCTTGCACTAAACTTTATTCCCTTATCATGTACCTATACACTGTGATTGGCTCAATTGTAATCATGTATTGTCTTTGGGCCGACTGGATAGCAGGTAATAACTGGATAGACTGGATAGCACTGCACCTTGGTACAAGTAACAATAAACTAAACTGAAGTAGGAATGAGAGGAATGAGTAACAGGCGATACAATCCAGTGAATCAGAATAACGATGAGGGGACGGTACAACCCCACATGCCCATTCACACTGGCCACCAGGTCCACGTCCTGCAAAATAAGAAATTTGCAGTGGTGCTCACCCTCAGCTCCACCCACTTGTCCAGAAGCCTCTTCTCGTTGAACTCGCACAGGAGGCCGGAGCTGGTGATGCAGAAGGTGTTCTCGGCCTTCCTGCCGCGCCCGCAGGCCACGTCGCTGAAGAAGTTGTTGCGCAGCTCACCCAGCAAGCCCGAGCGTCCCAGCAGCGGCACAGTGGCATTCACCTGAAACACAGGCCGGAGGCACTGATTGTCACAGGCCGGGAGAGAGAGGGAGAGAGAGGCTCTTGCAGAGGCACTGTGACCACAGCAAACATACATCCACAGAGAGAGAGAGAGAGAGAGAGAGAGAGAGAGAGGGGCCCTCGTAACATGGAAACACAGACCATGAGCACCATAGAGAATCATACATTCAAGATCACCAATGACCCACCTGAGTGTTATTTTAAGAAGCATGAAGACAACAGGAGATACTGATAGTTAAGGGAGTATGGAACTATGCAGATAGATTTCATCAATAGTTACGGGGTGGGTGATTGCAACCTTCACGTGGTCCGCCCTGTGCAATCAGTCTGGTGTGCACAATCAAATAAGATCAATAGAACAAGTTGTCCTTCAACTTTAGGCTGCGCACGCCACACGCAAGAAGAAAAAGATCAATAGTTACGTGTAGGAAGGAACTGCAGATGCTGGTTTAAAGCGAAAATGGACACAAAATGCTGGAGTAACTCAACGGGACAGGCAGCATCTCTGACTAGAAGGTAATTTGATGCTCATTTCACCTCTGATGCTCATTTCTCACTGCCCTTGACAAGATGGTGATTCTCAAACTACTAACTACAAAGTTCTTCAGCTGAAGGTACTCCCAACAGTGCTGTCGGAGAGGGCGTTCCAGGATTTAGACCCAGCGATGATGAAGGACTGACAACATGAGAGGGTGAAACAGAGTCACTTTGGACTTTCAAAAGGGGGATTGGATCGGGTCTTGAGACGGCATAATGTGCCGGGCTGCGCAGGAAGAGTAGGTATATGGGACTGGGGGTTGTGCTGGAGTGAGCCAGCATGAACTCACTGAATGGCTGAATGGCCCTCCTGACAACACTAAATACTCCAGTTCCTGTGTTTCGGTATATACACCCAGTCAGAGAAAGAACCCAGTTAGAAAAGAAGCAGATAGAGGCCGGGGAGGAAAATGATAATGGACAGAGGTCTCACCTTTGAGGCTTTGGACGCATCTAGATACCAGAACTTGACATGCCTGTTGCCTGCAGTGACGAAGTAACTACTATCCTCGGAGAAGGACACGGCAGTCACTTTACTCGAGACCTTGTTGGCTGCCACAACAACATTTTTCTGTGGATGAAGCAAGAGACACACATTTCACATTTGCCCGCATCAGGATTGTCATTGTCTACCATAGATAATGTACTAACTATTCATGAGGTAATGGGCACTCTAGAGGACATAGGTTTAAGGTGAAGGGGAAAAGATTTGATAGGAATCCGAGGTGTAACTTTTTCACACAAAAGGTGGCGGGTGTATGGAACAAGCTGCCAGAGGAGGTAGTTGAGGCTGGGACTATCCCAATGTGTAAGAAACAGTTAGACAGGTACATGGATAGGTCAGGTTTGGAGGGATATGGACCAAACGCGGGCAGGTGGGACATGTTGGCCGGTGTGGGCAAGTTGGGCCAAAGGGCCGGTTTTCACATTGTATCACTCTATGACTCTAACACACAACAACCAAACGGATGATCTGAATATCACAGTACACAATATTCGGTGCCGATGCACTCATCACACTGTCACTCTGCTCTCCATGTAACATATTCTTCAGTACGTAGACCACCCTGTATAACAAACAGTTCATTAATTTCAGCTCCCTGTGTAACATTATTAATGCATACATCTAGTCATAGAGCAACATTCTGTTAATACAGCTCCTTAAGGGCCTGTCCCACATGGGCGATTTTTTCGGCGACTGTCGGCGACTGTCATAGTCGTAGCCGGTCGCCGAAAAAATGGCGACTGGACCCCCTTACGACAATGTCTACGACAATGTCTACAACAACCTACCACCTAGTCGACGTCAAGCTACGGCAAGCTACTGACAACCGGCGACCCATTAGGACATTCACCTACAACCACACCTACGACAACCTATGTCCACCAGCGACAAGCTACGACAACTGAAGACAACTTAAGGCAATTTAGTCACCGGTACCTGCCGCCGGTTGACGTAGGTTGACGTAGGTAGTCGCCAATGGAATTTACCGAAGTCAGCACCGGCGACAACCTACGCCTCCTGGCGACAACCTACGTCATCCTGGCGACAACTACGACAGCACCTATGTCAGGAGAAGTCAAGCTACGCTCATTGGCGTCAAGCCCATTATCGCCGATAATTTTTGAACATTTCAAAATCCAGTGGCAACTAGAAAAACACTACGACTCTTTGGGCGACTGAGGAGACTACTCACGACCATACAGGACCAAAACGCTATGACCGTGTGGCGACAGCCTAGTCTCCCGTAGTCGCCTAAAAAAACCGCCTAAGTGGGACAGACCCTTTATAAGCACACAGTTCAGTACATACAGTAAGGCGGTCTGTAATATTCTTCTGTAAATACGGCTCCTTGATTTTTACACACTGTTTTTTAAACATGGCACCCAGTGTAACACACTGCTCACAATGCACTATTCACTGCATACAGCTCTCTGTGTTACTGTTCACTATACACAGCCCCCAATGCGACATACTGCTCACTACACACTGTTCATTGCACACAGCTCCCTGTACTACAAACCGTGCACTAAACATCGCTCCCTCTGCAACACATTGCTCACTAAATACTCTTCATCGCACACAGCTCCAGGTGTAACACTCCGTTCACTTAACACTGCCCCTAGTGTAACATACTGTTCACTGCACACAGATCCTGGTGTAACAGGCCACTCACTTAACATATCTCCTAGTGCTGGGGTTCCCAACCTTTTTCATCCCGTTTACCCCTGGCAACTTTAATGGCACATAACAATGTTGTTTGATTTATTTATGAACAACTATTGATGAACAGATACCGGCATACCAGAACCAAACACAGTCAGTCAATGAGAAAAAATATGTACAAATCTAGAATCAACACATTTACCCCCTGGGTAGGCGAAATGTACCCCCGGCGGGTAAATTTACCCCAGGTTGGGAACCCTTGCCCGAGTGTAACAAACTACACACAGCTCTCTGTATAACACATTCGCCACTGCATACTGTTCCCTGCACACCTGTGTAATACACTGACACTTCACACTGGTCACTACACATCTGTGTAACACACATGTTTCATGGGCCATTGCTCCCACATGAAGCCATATCACTCTGTTTGTTCCACTGATATGAATGGCCAACCTCAGGTAAGTATCTGAGGGACAGGAGGCGTTGTGTCACTGGAGTGATTGCCGCAGCTGCGTGTACCTTCCAAGCCCAAACGTTGACGATCATGTCATGCTGGTATCCCACGGAGACGATGTACTTGGCATTGGGTGAGAAAGCCACACAGGCCACCCCGTACTTGTGCTCCTGAATCTCTGCCACCTGGGTCTTGTCAACGACATCCCAGACCCGAACAGCGGGCATGTGGCCACTCTGAAAACATAGAGGAGGAGAAAAGAGACAATGAAGAAGCGGCCAGCAAACCTGGTGATTCATGATCTGTGTAACTCAGGGAAACGGCATTTCACAAAGGAAACTCTGTCCCAGAAGCTTCACTCTCTTCCTTCCCACGTCGGTAGAAGCCCTCGTTGCTCATTCCCCGGCTAACACTGACTGTGGGGCTGCCATTAGTGAGCACCAGGGCAGAAAGTAATTCGCCAAACCCCAGCCCTGGCTGGATGGTCCCATTCAATGGCCAGCAGTGGAGTTCCCAGTAACCAGTCCACCCCGGCCAGCCTTGAGCCAAGCACGTTGTCCCCCATGACCTGACCATTTTCCCCTTTGCCAACAAACCTCAGAGTCGAAAGCAAGATCGTGAAGCTGCTGGAAAGGTATGAAGAGTAATGGCTGGGAAGACTGCTCCCAGCACTTCCAACCATTCCCTCGTCCTCAGCATGTCCACCGGAGATGCTGCCTGACCCGCTGAGTTACTCCAGCAGAGAGATACAAAATGCTGGAGTAACTCGGCGAGGCTGGCAGCATCTCTGGATAGATGGAAGGGATGACATTTCTGGTCGAGACCCTTCTTCAGACTGAGTCAGGGGAGAGGGGGATACGGAGATAAGGAAGGGTAAGGTGTGAGAACAAGACATCAAAGGGGGTGGAGATCAAGGAAAATGTATGATAGATCATTGTTAGCGAGGAGAAGGTAACAACAAAGCAAATAGATATAATGTAATCAGAGACAGTCAGACTGGTTGGAGAACTGGGAAGGGAGGGGAGGGAGGGAAAGCAAGGGTTACTTGAAGTTGGAGAAGTCAATATTAACACAGCTGGGGTGTAAGCTGGCCCAAGCGACATATGAGGTGGTGTTCCTCCAATTAGCATTCTGGCAGTGGAGGAGGCCCAGGACAGAAAGGTCAGTGTGGGAATGGGAGGGAGAGTTAAAGTGTTGAGCAACCGGGAAATCAGGTAGGTTTAGGCGGGCTGAGCGGAGGTGTTCAGTGAACCGATCGCCGAGCCTGTGCTTAGTCTTGTACTCCAGCACTTTGTTTTAACTTTGCATACGAGCATCTGCAGTTTTATGTGTCTGCATTCCCTCATCCTCTGATTTTTTTAATCTATCAGAGCTTTGAAATCTTGCCAGTCCCTATGAAGGGCCTCTCACCACAGATGCTGCCTTACCTGCTGAGTAATTCCAGTGTTTTCTTTATTTCATTCCTTTAGAGCTTTTATTTAAGAACTTAAGCCACAAAAGAACAATTTTGAAAATAAATAACTGCTCGCTCTGGTTCGACCCTGAAATATGCATTAGTTTCTTGTAGTGCTTGGAATCAGAGAAAGGATTTCGGTTCCAACATATCTATTCTTGGTATGTGGGTGTCTCTGTATGTGGGTATTCTTGGTATGTGGGTGTCTCTGGCAATGCTAGCATTTATTGCCCATCCCCAATAGTTCTTGGAACAAATGGGTTGATAGACCATTGCAAAGACTCATCAACATTGCTGGTGTCTGTAGTCGCATGGTGGCGGCATTAGGGTGGCACGGTGGCGCAGCGGTAGAGTTGTTGCCTTACAGTGCTTACAGCACCAGAGACCCAGGGTGGATCCCAACTACGGGTGCTGTCTGTACAGAGTTTGAACGTTCTCCCCGTGACCGCATGGGTTTTCTCTGACATCTTCGGTTTCCTCCCACACTCCAAAGACATACAGGTTTGCGGGTTAATTGGCTTGGTATAAGTGTAAATTGTCCCTCGTGTGTGTAGAATAGTATTAGTGTGCAGGAATCGGTGGTCAGCATGGACTAGGTGGGCTGAAGAGCCTGTTTCCGCGCTGTATCTCTAAACTAAACTAC
Organism: Amblyraja radiata; assembly: GCF_010909765.2. Classification (NCBI taxonomy): domain Eukaryota; kingdom Metazoa; phylum Chordata; class Chondrichthyes; order Rajiformes; family Rajidae; genus Amblyraja; species Amblyraja radiata. The sequence goes on along the minus strand of NC_045964.1, from coordinate 9,908,647 downwards.
ACTAAACTAAACTATGCATGTAGGTCAGACCCTGGAAAGATGCTAGACCTCCTCCCCAGAGAACATTAAGAACCTGGTAGTTCAGTGGTCTTATCAATGTTTTAATTCCAGCTCTATTTAAGTAATTGAATTTAATTTCCAATCCGCTTGAGAGCTTCTAGAACTCATGTCTCTGGACTTTTAGACCAGCAATGGTTAGGAAAAAGACCAGATCGGTGGGCATGGTTACAAAGCCAAGGTGTTAATTTAATGTAGGTAATTTCCAGGTCAGGATAATTAACATAAATGGAGGAACCAGCTCCACGAGTTGTCTTCTGAACGTATATTTGTTCATTTTGATATGATCACTATTAATCAATTATATATCTGAATAAAGGCATCAGATTGGGGCCGATCACCATTGTTCCTGAAGATCATGTGATATACATAAAAGTGGTAGAGTGCGGCACGGTGGCGCAGTGGTAGAGTTCCTGCCTTACAGCGCTTGAGACCCAAGTTCTATCCTGACTACAGGTGCTGTCTGCACAAAGTTTGTACGCTCTCCCTGTGACTGTCAAGTCTTCTAATGTTTTTGTGCAGATTCCCCGCTTGAAAGGGATCTGATTCATCCACCCCGAAATGATGAACTGGATTTCACTCAATGACCAAACACTTCTTTTCCATTTTTTCCCCCCTTTTTATTTTGGCAGATTCAGCAATTAATTTACAGTTCCACTTGATTTATTGCTTCAGCCATTACTTTGAAGGCATTTGGATGTTGTAGGTCTTAAGGTATTTAACAGTTTAGTCTTTTAGCAGGTTAAAAAACCGGCTGCTAATCGGGTGCTGTAGATAATCAGTCCTGCATGCCTTTGCTGGCGATCGCGGCAGTTTTTAGGACAGTCTCTTAGATTATACTGTTCAAGTTTTAGCCGCAAGTCAACTTCTCTCGCGGGCCTGTCCGCTTTTCTGTTCACGGTCGGGCTGACTCTGATCCCGACCGGGCTTTCTCTGTTTTCTCCCCCCACCGGGTTGACTGTTCCCGGTTGGGCTGAAGACTCAGCCTCTGTCGGTGGCTCTCTGGACCTGTCCGTGGCCTACACGGTACTAGGCCCTCACCTGACGTCTGTGGCTGCTACTGGGGCTGGCCGTGGGCTACACGGTCCTCTTGTCGGTGGCTTCTCTGGACCTGTCCGTGGCCTTCACGGTACTAGGCCCCCACCCGACGTCTGTGGCTGCTGCTTGGGCTTGGCTGTGGGCTGCACAGCTCTGGATACATTCCAGGTAAGCTGACACCGTGCTTGGTGACCCTTACTGCCCCTGCTTGTTTTCCTAGCCCTTCCCTGAGCTATTGCTTCTCGTTCCTACCTTTTTCCTTTTTGGCGCCAATTCAAAACCATTTGGCTTGGTGCTGTTCCACTTGTTTCCAAATACTACTTCTATTTTTAACTTTTGTTTTCGATTCTTCTTGCTGGCCTTGTTCTTATCTTCGTTCTTTTATCCTCGTCGCCAATTGTTGTGTATTCGGATGCTTTGAACAGTCTTGAATAAAGGCTCGGACACGGGAGGATCATACAAGCTTCTTTACTGCAGGACGCCACCTCCAGTCTCCCCCTGCTCATGCGTACTTGCCCAAGACATCACAAGACACCAATTACTTATCCTAATTATCCCATACCTAACACTCCTCCCCCTTTAACTTGGAGGCAGGTAACATCACTTCTATTACATACATAATACTCCTCCCCCTTTTAAGTCCATTTCACCTGTACGGTATATGCTCTTTTCCTACTATTGTGCGCTTGTGATTTTAATTTAGCATTAGTCCTTTCATTACAGTTTGACTTGACAGTGAACGTGTGGGTTTTCTCCCGGTGCTTAGGTTTCCTCACACATCCCAAAGACGTGCAGGTTTGTAGGTTAATCAGCTTCTGTAAATTGTCCCTAGTGTGTAGGAAAGAACTAGTGTGCGGATGATCGCTGGTCGGCGTGGACTCATTGGGCTGAAGAGCCTGTTTCCATGCTGTATCTGTGAACTAAACTAAACTAATAGCTCTTGGGTAGATATCTGAATCGTTATGTGTTAAAGTATTGACAAATAAACTTTGAATTTCAACATGCAAAATGCTTAAATGGTGATGTTTCCTCTGGAAGGAATGTCTAGAATCTCAAAATAATGGGTCAGCAATTCAGGATTGCGATACGGAGAATTAAATAAAAAGACCGATTAATTTTTGGATATTCAGGGAACCTAGGGATATGTGGTTAGTGCAGGAAAGTGGTGTTTAGATAAAGGATCAGCCATGTTTTTGTTAAATAGCTGTTCAGACATCAGTGGCTGAATGGCTAGTTCCTGCTATTGTTTGCAGATACAGATATTATCGTGATGAAAGTTTAAAATTTTTTTTTTATTAGAAGCAATTGTACAGAGATAAAACATTCGGCATCTAAAATTATACAATTATTGTACAGCTTCATTTTTAACCTTATAACCTAAATTATGAAAATGAGAAAAGAAAAGAAAAAGAAAACAAGAAGAAAAGAAGTAAAAAGTGAAAAGATAGATTGAAGAAGTACAAAGGAAAGTCCCCTAAACTACCAAAGCAGAACGATATAGGAATAAAAGAAAAGAAAAAGAAAAGTGGAGATATACCTTGCCCCTCGTCCCCCCACCCCCCCCCCCATGAAAGTTTAGGGTGAATTCCAGTTTCTACAGAGAGTTCCTTGGACGGTTTATTTACTTGATCCTATCCTCGGGGTTTGGGAACAATCTGGAAATTATTAGGAGCATATTTTTAAAGCACGCAAAGACATAGATTATATAAACCAGCATTTCTATCAACAGTGTTCCAGACAGTTACTCTAATTTGATAGAATTTGATAGAATTTATTTGCCACACAACCAGGGTCGGTGGAATTTGGGTTGTCAGCAGCGGTACAATAATAAAGAACACACAACCACATAAAAAATGTAACACAAACATCCACCACAGCATTCATCACTGTGGTGGAAGGCACAAAATTTGGCCAGTCCTCCTCCATTTCCCCCCCGTGGACAGGACCAGAGTTCAGAGTCAGTCCAGGATCGGCTCTTCCTCACCGGAGACCGCGGCTTTAAGTTGGTGTAGGCCGCAGGCCGGCGGTCAAGATTTAAAGTCCCCGCCGCAGCCAGAAGCACCGTAGACTGCAGGGTCGGCGGTCGAAGCTCCCCTCCAGGGGTGATGTTAAGTTCACGCCAGGCCCGCGGTAGAAGTTGGCCGCGGGCCGGCAGTGGTGGCTTCTTCTTCCCCCCCCGGGTCCCCCACGAGGGATCCCGGGCTGTAGACGCCGCACCAGCTGGAACTCTGCAGACCGCGGCTTCAGGCTGCCGGCTGCCCCGGGATTGCGAAACCGAGCGCTCCCCTCCGGCGAGCCCCAGCGAGGGCTCACCTGCTCCACGCCGAGAGTCCACGCTGCGCCCGCCGCTGAAGTCCCGGGCGCGTCTCCGTGGAAAGGCCGCGCCGATCCTTGATAACTCTTGCTATCGGCCTTTGCTCAGTGGATAACAGACTTGGCAGCAGAAACAGACTTAACTCAGGCTGCTGGCCTACTAAAGTCAGAATTCACCTGACAGTGATACTAGATGAGAGGTTATTATTGGCTTGAATATCAAGGAGAACTCCTTTGAATTATGTACTGTTTCCCCCGAGGCTTGTAGGTCATCTTCAGGTCAGATTAGAAGACTGCAGCTAATAGATTCATAGTCATAGAGTGATACAAAGTGGAAACAGGCCCTTCGGCCCAAATTGCCCACAATGGCCAACATGCCCCAGCTTCACTAGTCCCACCTGCCTGCGTTTGGTCCATATCCCTCCAAACCTGTCCTATCCATATATCTGTCTAACTGTTTCTTAAATGTTGGGATGGTCGCAGCCTCAACTACCTCCTCTGGCAGCTCGTTCCATACACCCACCACCCTTTGTGTGAAAAAGTTACCCCTCAGATTTCTATTAAATCCCCTACCTCCTCTGGCCCTCGATTCACCTACTCTGGGCAAGAAACTCTGTGCATCTACCTGCTCTATTGTGATTTTATACGTCTCTATAAGATCACCACTCATCGTCCTGCGTCCCGAGGAATATAGTCCTAGCCTACTCAACCTCTGCCTATAGCTGAGACCCTCGAGTCTTGGCAACATTCTCGTTAATCATCTCCGTACCCTTTCCAGCTTGACAACATCTTTCCTAAACCATGGTGCCCAGAACTGAACACAATACTCTAAATGCGGCCTCACCAAGATCTTATGTAACTGCAACATGACCTCCCAACTTCTATGCTCAATACTCTGTCTAAGTGCCAAAAGCCTTTTTGACCACCTTATCTACCTGCGACTCGACCTTCAAGGAACCATGCAGCTGTACTCCTAGATTCCTCTGCTCTACAACACTACCCAGAGGCCTACCATTCACTGTGTAGGTCCTGCCCTTGTTCGATGTCCCATAATGCAAGACCTCACATTTTTCTGTATTAAATTACATCAACCGTTCCTCCACCCACCTGGCCAATCGATCCAGATCCTGCTGAAATTTTTCACAATCTGGAAAACCACCCACTTTCGTATCATCAGCAAACTTGCTAACCTTGCTTGATCTATTGTTGTTGATTATGCAAAGCTGGCGCAGGAAGCTGAACCCACAAGAGCCAGGCTTGCTACAATGTTAACGGAAGAATGTCCTCATTACTCAATTGGTCATCAGCCTGGAGTGTGTGTCAGGTTCTGAAGAATTGAACTTACGGCAATTCTAACTCAGAGGTGAATGTGATCCCAGTGCGATGCAAGCCAAGATGCTCACAATAGCTATCACCTCTGGTTGTTATAGTCATATAATACAAAGATAGACCATTCGGCCCACCATCCACATAGACTATCAGGCACCAATTCCCATTAGCATTAATCCCATTTTAATTATCTCCGCACTCTCATCAATTCCCCTGGGACTCTCCTGTCACTCTCCTACACTAAAGGGCCTGTCCCACTTGGGCGACCTAATCCGCGAGTTCTGGTGAGTTTGCCCTCGACTCATACTCGCAGCATGGTCGACACGAGGTCGTACGAGGTCTTCGTAATTCTCCTTCATGCTCCAGAGTGGTCTCCGCGTACTCGAGGCCTCAGCTAGGTCGCGCCGTTTTTTTCAATATGTTAAAAAATGCCCGCGAGTAAAAAAAGGTCGCCATGGAAAAAATCAACACTATTTTCACTCGTAGGCTTAGTCGTAGTAGGTCGTAGTAGGTCGGCATGTTAATCGTAGGTAATTGAGGGTAGTTGAAGGTGGTTGAAGGTAGTCGTAGATAGTCTTCATCATAATCGAAGGGAGGTCGAAGGAGATCGAAGGAGGTCATCTTCACTCTCCACTATTTGGTGTATAATTTTTCCCGAAGTTAGTCGTAGTTAGTCGTACCTAGTCGAAGCTGGTCTTCAACATAGTCGAAGGAGGTCATCAACATGTAATTTTTTCAAACTCTTCTAAACTCGCCAAATAGGTCGCCCAAGTGGGACAGCCCCTCAAGGGTGATTTATGGCAGCCAATTAACTTATCAACCAGCAGGTCTTGGAATGTGGGATGATTCCAGAACACATATGGTCACAGGGTGAATGTAGAAACTCCACACAGACAGCACTAGAGATCAGCATCAAGGTTGAGTCTCTGGAGCTGTGTGGAAGCAGCCCTATCCGTGAAGAAAATTGCTCCACCTCTGATCTGACAGAGTATTGAGCATTTGAAGAGGAATAGACGACCTGAAACGTCATCTATTCCTTTTCTCCAGAGATGCTGTCTGACCCGCTGAGTGACTCCAGCTGTTTGTGTCTATCAGCATTAAGACACTGGTTTAAGGTCAGCCGCTCCAACAGATATTTTCTTCAATACTGTGATGAACTGGACATGACTGGAAGTGACTGCCACCAATTTAAATTGTCTGGTTCGTGTTCTAGCTGGATATACAGAGAGAAGAGGCGACCAGTGCAATCATTGGGACAGATTTCCACTTTCCAGCCAATCATCACTCTAATGTCTGAAATTGCCTCTCAGGAGCCAGCATCTCCAGGAAAAGATAATTGATTCTGTCAACACTGATCTTCAGAAAGGTTTGAATGACCAGAAGAAAATTGATTCAAACTCTTGCTCATGGGGACCACCAACCAACTCACCTCACCTTTCTGTCCTGGGCCTCCTCCACTGTCAGAGTGAGGCCCAGCGCAAATTAGAGGAACAGCACCTCTTATTTCACTTAGGTTGGCTTACACCCCAGCGGTACAAACATTGACTTCTCTAACTTCAAGTAGCCCTTGCTTTCCCTCTCTCTCCATCACTCCCCTTCCCAGTTCTTCGACCAGTCTGACTGTCTCCGATTACATTTAATTTCTGTTGCTTCATTGTTACCTTCTCCCAGCTAACAATGATCCATTCTACATTTTCCTTGATCTCCATCCCCTTTGTCTCATTTTCACACCTTATCTCTATATCTCCCTCTCCCCTAACTTCAGTCTGAAGAATGGACTCGACCCGAAACATCACCGATTCCTTCTCTCCAGAGATGCTGCTTGTTCCGCTGAGTTACTCAGGCATTTTGTATCTATCTTTGGTTTAAACCAGCATCTGCAGTTCCTTCCTCCACCTCACCTCAAAAGGGCTTGACCGGACCTCATATATCTCCCGCGGGAGGTGACTAAGACCACCTGTGGTTACCTCTCCTCAGATGGGATCTGGATGCCACCAACTCATCAGTTAACGTCTAGTGTTGTAATGTTAGAAACTTTAAAGCTGATTTGCTCACAGCAAGGACCAACACAAAAATGCGGCCACATCCAGCCGAGAGGGCAAACAGGACCTCAGTCGGATGTTCCAGCTTAAAGAGCGTTCATCCGGCAGTTTAGTTCCTCCTCAGCGTGGAGCTGCAGTGTCAATCTAAGATATCTGCTCACATCTCCAGAGACAGGGGTACAGCCCCAGAGACAGGGGTTCAATCCCAACTATAGGTGCTGTCTGTACGGAATTTGTACATTCTCCCCGTGACCTGCGTGAGTTTTCTCCGAGATCTCCAGTTCCCTCCCACACTCCAAAGACGTACAGGTTTATAGGTTAATTGGCTTGGTATAATGTAAAATTGTCCCGTGTGTGTGTAGGACATTGTCAGTGTGCTGGGATCGCTGGTCGGCATGGATTCAATGGGCCGAAGGGCCTGTTTTTCACGCTGTATCTCTAAACTAAACTACTCTGCCTACACATGATACAAATGCCTCCATTCCCTTGTTTCCATTAAAAGCCTTGTTTCCGCACTCTATCTCTAACCTAAAGTAAACTGATCTAAACTCTGGATTGAGACATGATAACTCTTTAGTGGAGGTAGGTGGGGGATGCTGAAAAGCACCCTTTGGTCTAGGCTTATTTCCCTAAGGGAAGGAACCTGACTGGCACTCATCCCTGTATCAACAGCTTCCAGATGTAACAACACTGGGGTTTCTGGCTGACAGATGTTGCCACGTTCTGGAAAGGTTCCAACAGCATAAAGGCAAGCAGAGGTCATACATTATTAAAAACAGGAAACAAATGATTGGAAACAAACAAGTATAAGAAATAGAAACTGAGTAGACATTTGGCTGATCACACCTATTTCGCCGTTCAATAATGCATGACCTTTCACCTCGGCATACGGTATTAAACCCCACGTCCCTTGATTCCTTGAGTGTCCAAAAATCCATTGATTTCTGACTTGTATTAACTTAATCATTAAGCCTCTGCAGGCCTCTTGGATTGACAGGATGAGGGGTGATCTTGTAGAGATGTATAAGATCATGAGAGGAATAGATCGGGTGGATGCACAGTCTTTTCCAAGAGTAGGGGAATCTAGGTCCAGGGGACATAGGTTTAAGGTGAAGGGGAAAAGATTTAATAGGAATCTGAGGGGTAACTTTTTCACGCAAAGGGTGGTGGGTGTATGGAGCAAGATGCCAGAGGAGGTAGTTGAGGCAGAGACTATCCCAACGTTTAAGGAACAGTTAGACAGGTACATGGATGGGACATGTTTGGAGAGATGTGACTCTATTAACAGAAAGCATTTGCCTTCCTGATTTCTTGTTGTGCCTGCATGTAAACTTTCAGCGATTTCCAAGACGGTCTGGTCTCCTTTAACACCAACAGTCTCCCACCATTTTAAAAATGCTCAATTCTTTCTACTGAAGTGGATGAACTCACTATTTTCTGAATATTTATGTCTGAAGAAGGGTCTCGACCCGAAACGTCAACTATTCCTTCTCTCCAGTGATGCTGCCTGTCCCGCTGAGTTACTGCAGCTTTTTGTGTCGATCTTCACTATTGTCCACATTATGTTCCACCTACCTTGCATTTGAAAGCGAAATATACTTTTTAAATCAATAACCAGAACAGTGCTTCACTCCAGAGGCTTTCCATTATCCTCTATCCTCAGGCTAAATAGCTTGTTTACTTAAGGGCCTGTCCCATTTGGACGTCATTTGCACGTCACGCAGATGGCGCGTGAAGATTTTGTACATCCCAAAATCCTGGGGCGTCGCGCGCGACCGCGCATCACTGCCTACTTCACCACGCACCATGCACGGGTAAAGCTCACCATGCGCGCATCACGTGCATGTCACGACGCGCGCGTCATGCTTCGTGACGCGTAAATGATGTCGCGTAAATGACGAGCAAATGACGCCCAAGTGGGACAGGCCCTTTACACTGGAAGAATTAAAGAGGAGTACCAACTAAATAAAGTAGAATTACAATGAAGGCGCAGAAATATCTTTGCATTGTGAACTTCCTGTGCACAACTAGCGGTAATATTATGTGATGGAGTGAGATGTTGATTTATACTGTATCGGTTTACCTGAACTCAGGTTCTATCTGAGACATATGACAATAAAAGACTCTCTTGACTCTTGAATGTGAAGTAACACATAGACACAGGCAGTTAAAGAGTCAGCTAATGAAAGAATGGTGAGTCTATGAAGTATGACATGTGCATTCACACATGGGATGGGTCCGGAGCCCTGCAAACACACAACTGCAATGGATTTAGCAGGAAGCCTACATACATACACAGAAGAGACCAGGAATGTGTGTAATCAAGTTCAAGAGAGGTTGCAAAGATTGCATGATTGCATGCATGCCTGGTCAAGTCACTGAAATGATTCGTACAGTATGAGCGAGCACATGTGATTGAGAGAAATAAAACGATTGGAGTTTGAAAAAGGGGGGGGGGGGGAGAGAGAGCGAGAGAGAGAGCGAGAGAGAGAGAGAGAGAGAGAGAGAGAGAGAGAGAGAGAGAGAGAGAGGAGAGCGCCGAGAGATCTCTCTCTCCTCTCTCACTCCTCTCTCTCTCTCTCTCTCTCTCTCTCTCTCTCTCTCTCTCTCTCTCTCTCTCTCTCTCTCTCTCTCTCATCTCTCTCTCTCTCCTCTCTCGCACAAACCCCAAAATTTAACATTAAAATCGCACTTAAATCAAGAAACTAAAAGTGGGGCAGGAGGGAAGACAGATGGACAAACAGGAGGAGACACCCTGTGAAATATCAGACCAAAAGTATCTGCTCACTGCCCCTTCCTGCAGGGCCTTGTCATGTGTTTGTGTGTCAGCCTCGAGTTGCACCATAGAGCAGCTGCTGCTTATTACCAGTGCTGCAGGGCAAGCTGGTCTCAACACATGAGTGCCTCCGCTTCTACAAATGCAGGCAGCGGCACACAGCAGATGAGAGGCACGCAACCGTACGGAGATGAAAGAGTGAAACTTCATAAAAAGCTGGCCCTTTTTTTGCATGGTACAAAAACAGAAAAAAAGTGTATTAGATTATGCTTGATCTATTGACTTCTGGCGTAGAAATGTCATGAGGTGTGTGCTACAAAGCTGAGTGGATCCAACTCAGTATCCTGTACCTGCCTTCTCTCCATACCCCCTGATCCCTTTAGCCACAAGGGCCACATCTATCTCCCTCTTAAATATAGCATAGTACACCTAACAGTATTTCTGGTCAGAATTTGCCTCCAGTTGTTGTGCTGCAGGTAGATTCAGCAACCATCCTATTCACAGTGTGGCACGGTGGCACAGTGGTAGAGTTGCTGCCTTAAGGGCCTGTCCCACTTTCACAACCTAATTCACAACCTCTGCCGAGTTTTCCCTTGACTCATACTCGCAGCATGGTCGTCACGAGGTCGCAGGAGGTGGTGGGTAGGTTGTAGCAGGCCCTGATGCTAGTCGTAGGTACTCGTGGCATCAAGTAGGTCGGGGCGTTTTTTCTAGCATGATGAAAAATGTCCACGAGTAAAAAAGGTTGTGAATTAGGTCGTGAAAGTGGGACAGGCCCTTTACAACGCCAGGGACCGGGTTTGATCCGGACTACGGGTGCTGTCTGTACAGAGTTTGTACGTTCTCCCCATGACTTGCGTGTGTTTTCTCCGGGATCTCCAGTTTCCTCCCACACTCCAAAGACGTACACAGAGTCACTGGGCTGAATGGTCCCATATGAGGAAAGAAAATATGGGAAAATAATCATGCAATGTCTTGGACCAGGATGGCCAGTTTGTAGGAGCTCATGGCAAAATCAACCTTGATAGCAGGGCAAAAATCGACAATTTACTTCAGCCAGTTTGGTCATAGCAAATTCACCTCTCAACAGAATGGCAGAGGAAGTGTCACCAAGCAGACAGACCGCTGTCGGCATGCCACTCCACCAGCATGGAGACTGTGCTGAAACTCCTACACCGGGATTTGAACCACTAACTTTCTGTCTCGGAGGCAGCGCTACAAAGTGCGCAAGACCAAGGCACAAACCCGAATTACACAAATAAATCACTGGTGTTGTCCAGGATGTGAAGGAAGGAACTGCAGATGCTGGTTTACACTGAAGATAGACACAAAATGCTGGAGTAATTCAGCAGGACAGGCAGCATCTCTGTTTAGTTTAGTTTAGTTTCGAGATACAGCGCGGAAACAGGCCCAACGGCACACTGAGTCCGGCCGTCCAGCGATCCCCACACACTAACACTATCCTACACACACACTAGGAACAATTTACACTTATACCAAGTCAATTAACCTACAAACCTGTACGTCTTAGGAATGTGGGAGGAAACCGAAGATCTCGGAGAAAACCCATGCGGAGAACGTACAAACTCCGTACAGACAGCACCTGTAGTCGGGATCGAACCCGGGTCTCTGGCGCTGCAAGCACTATAAGGCAACAACTCTACCGCTGCGTCACCGTGCCGCAATCTGGAGAAGAGATGGTTCGGATCAAGACCCTTCTTCAGACTGAATGTCAAGGGAGAGGGAGTCTAGAGATATGGTGGGGTAAGGAGTGAAAACGACAGATCAAAGCAGACAATGCTGAGGAAATGTAGGATGGTTCTTTGTTAGCAGTGTAGTCCAGGCAAGTAACTACAGTGCATTTTGAAGACAGTACCTGCTGCTGCCACGGTGCAAGAGTGGTAGAAGGTCACGCTCTTGTTGGCACTGCCTGGTGCTTTTTGCCACAAGTTACTTGCTACTTTTCAGCACCAGCATGAATATAGTCTAGGTCTCTCTGCAGGAAGGGAACAAATGTTTCAATGTTTTAAGGGTTAAGAATGGAATTGAACAATGTGAAGTTATCAGCGAACATTCCAAACTGCAAGATCATTGTTGAAGGGAGGTGATTGTTGAAGCAGCTGAAGATGTTTGGGCCGAGGACATTGCCCCAGGAAGTTGGTGTCGAGATCTAGGGGTGGGCTGGTTGGATTCCCAACAACCACAACATCTTCTGTTGTGTGAGTTATTGGATTGGATAGAGTGGATAGGCTTGGATGGAGTGGATGTGGAGAGGATGTTTCCACTAGTGGGCGAGTCTAGGACTAGAGGTCATGGCCTCTGAATTTAAGGATGTTCTTTAAGGAATGAGATGAGGAGGAATTTCTTTAGTCAGAGGGTGTTGAATCTATGGAATTCTTTGTTACAGAAGGCTGTGGAGGCCAAGTCAGTGGATATATTTAAGACAGAGATAGATAGATTCTTGATTAGTACGGGTGTCAGGGGTTATGTGCAGAAGGCAGGAAGGAGAATGGGGTTAGGAGGGAGTGATAGATGCATAGACAATAGGTGCAGGAGTAGGCCATTCAGCCCTTCGAGCTATTCAAAGTGATCATGGCTGATCATCCACAATCAGTACCCTGTTCCTGCCTTCTCACCATTTCCCTTGATTCCGCTAGCCCTAAGAGCTATATCTAACTCTCCTTTGAAAGCATCCAGTGAATCGGCCTCCACTGCCTTCTGAGGCAGAGAATTCCGCAAATTCATAACTCTCTGTGTGAAAAGGTTTTTCCTCATCTCAGTTCCAAATGGCCTTCCCCTTATTCTTAAACTGTGGCCCTTGGTTCTGGACTCCCCAAACATCAGGAACATGTTTCCTGCATCTAGCTTGTCCAATCCCGTAATAATTTTATATGTTGCTATACGATCCCCTCATCCTTCTAAATTCCAGTGAATACAAGCCCAGTCGCTTCATTCTTTCATCGTATGACAGTCCCGCCATCCCAGAAATTAACCTCGTGAGCCTACGCTGCACTCCCTCAATAGCAAGAATGTCCTTCCTCAAATCAGGAGACCAAAACAGCACACAATACTCCAGGTGTGGTCTCACCAGGGCCCTGTACAACTGCAGAATGACCTCTTCGCTCCTATACTCAACTCCTCTCGTTATGAAGGCCAACATGCCATTCGCTTTCTTCACTGCCTGCTGTACCTGCCATGATTGAATGACGGAGTAGACAATGGGCCGAATGGCCTAATTTTACTCCTATCACTTATGATCATGATACTCCATCCTTTGGAATGCTTTATCACAATACCACATTTGATCAAATGCTATATTGTTGGGGATGGGGGAAGGGAAGGGATGGTCAATCTCGGCTCACGTCCAGAATGAACTCTTCAGTCCGTTTTAGCCGTGATGAGGTCTGGAGCCGAGTGGCCCGGCAAAACCAAAGGACGAGTAGGATGTTGGTGAGTTTGTGCCCACTTGATAGCATTGTCAATGACATCTTATAGCTATTTGCCGATGTGTCATAGAGTGATACAGTGTGGAAACAGCCCCTACGGCCCAACCTACCCACACCGGCCAATATGTCCCAGCTACACTAGTCCCACCTGCCCGTGTTACATAGAAACATGGAAACATAGACAACAGGTGCAGGAGGAGGCCATTCAGCCCTTCTAGCCCTTCTAGCCAGTACTGCCATTCATTGTGATCAAGGCTGATCGTCCCCAATCAATAACCCATGCCTGCCTTCTCCCCATATCCCTTAATTCCACTAGCCCCTAGAGCTCTATCTAACTCTCTCTTAAATCCATCCAGTGATTTGGTCTCCACTGCCCTCTGTGGCAAGGAATTCCACAAATTGGCAGGGAATGCCACAAATTCATATCCAAACCATATGTTCATATTCCATGGTCCATATCCAAACCTGTCCTATCCATGGACCTGTCTAACTGTTTCTGAAATGTTGGGATAGTCCCAGCCTCAACTACCTCATCTGACAGCTTGTTTCACCACCCTTTGTGTGAAAAAATGATTGAGGATATGATTGGGTGCATTGAGCCACATTGAAGCAGGCCTGCTTTCTGCAGAAGGACCTCTCTGTGCAATTTTCCACAGCTTTAGTGCTTGTCTTTAGTAATACAGCTAGGGTTGAGTCTGGTCCTGTAGTCAACTCTTTATGAGTTCTTGTCATTCACATGAAGTAAATCAAACTGCTTTAGGGCCCATTCAGTACTGGGAGGGCTTGGTCTGTTTTCATGATATATTTATCTGCATTCAAAGCTTTAAGTGAGATTTCAGCAAGAATGATTACATGCATTTAAGATCTACTCAATAAATGGAGTTTTAAGTGCTTTGTGCCGTCAAACAAACAAATCAGCCACACCTTTCTTATTTGTGGATATGAACCCAGGCCAAGTCTTAAACATCCTATCACCCAGGAAACAGGAAACCAAACCAAACCTAACACAAGCCGTTGCTAAGGAAACTGGGAATATTTTATAAACAGTGATTAGTCTCTCCCTGGTCTCATCACAGCATTCCTTCCAATCAAAGATTGTATCTTTGCTTCCAGTTAACTGATTCCCTGACTAAAGCAGTCAGTGAAGATACACCTTGGTTTGTTAAAAGGACACAGAAGATTTACAATACAATGCTGCAGTGGTTCACGGGTACTCAAGCCTTTCAGTCAGAGGGGAAGAGTTCAAATCCCATTGCAGAAAATAGTTAGAGAGATAAGTAGCACGGAAACAGACTGTGCTATCAAACACTCATTTACATGAATCCTACATTAAATTATACTTTTTCTTCTCCCCATATTCCCATCAAGTCCTCCAAGATTTTACCACTCAATTGTACAGTAGAGGCAATATTCTGGAGCCAATTGACCCACAGGTCTTTGGGGTGTGGAGGGAATTAGAGCACCCTGAGAAAACCCATGTAATCACGAGGAGAAAGTGCAAACTCCACACAGACAGCACTGGAGGTCAGAATTAACTGCTGAACCACTGCACCCCACACAAACCAACCTCTCTTCCATTGACTCCATTTACACCTCACGCTGCCTCGGCAAGGCCAGAAGCATAATCAAGGAGGAGTCGCACCCTGGCCACTCCCTCTTCTCACCTTTCCTAACGGGCAAACGGTATAGAAGTGTGAAAACACACACCTCCAGATTCAGGGACAGTTTCTTCCCAGCTGTTATCAGACAACTGAATCATCCTACCACAACCAAAGAGCAGTGCGGAGCTACTATCTACCTCTTTGGTGACCCTCAGACTATCCTTGATCGGACTTTGCTGGCTTTACCTTACACTAAACGTTATTCCCTTATCTTGTATCTGTACACTGTAAATGGATCGATTGTAATCATGTATTGTCTTTCTGATGACTAGATAGCACGCAACGAGACCTGGGTGTCATGGTACACCAGTCCTTGAAAGTAGGCATGCAGGTGTAGCAGGCAGTGAAGAAAGCGAACGGTATGTTAGCATTCATAGCAAAAGGATTTGAGTATAGGAGCAGGGAGGTTCTACTGCTGTTGTACAAGGTCTTGGTGAGACCACACCTGGAGTATTGCGTACAGTTTTGGTCTCCAAATCTGAGGAAAGACATTCTTGCCATAGAGGGAGTACAGAGAAGGTTCACCAGACTGATTCCTGGGATGGCAGGACTTTCATATGAAGAAAGACTAGATAGACTCGGCTTGTACTTGCTAGAATTTAGAAGATTGAGGGGGTATCTTATAGAAACTTACAAAATTCTTAAGGGGTTGGACAGGCTAGATGCAAGAAGATTGTTCCCGATGTTGGGGAAGTCCAGAACAAGGGGTCACAGTTTAAGGATAAGGGGGAAATCTTTTAGGACCGAGATGAGAAAAACATTTTTCACACAGAGAGTGGTGAATCTCTGGTACACAAAATTGCTGGAGAAACTCAGCGGGTGCAGCAGCATCTATGGAGCGAAGGAAATAGGCGACGTTTCGGGCCGAAACCCTTCTTCAGACTGATGGGGGGTGGGGGGGAGAAGGAAGGAAAAGGGGAGGAGGAGGAGCCCGAGGGCGGGCGGATGGGAGGGTGGGAGGAGACAGCTAGAGGGTTGAGGAAGGGGAGGAGACAGCAAGGACTAGCAAAATTGGGAGAATTCAATGTTAATGCCATCCGGATGCAAGGTCCCTAGACGGAATATGAGGTGCTGTTCCTCCAATTTCCGCTGTTGCTCACTCTGGCAATGGAGGAGACCCAGGACAGAGAGGTCGGATTGGGAATGGGAGGGGGAGTTGAAGTGCTGAGCCACCGGGAGGTCAGGTTGGTTATTGCGGACTGAGCGGAGGTGTTCGGCGAAACGATCGCCCAACCTCCGCTTAGTCTCCCCGATGTAAATCAGCTGACATCTAGAGCAGCGGATGCAGTAGATGAGGTTGGAGGAGATACAGGTGAACCTTTGTCGCACCTGGAACGACTGCTTGGGTCCTTGAATGGAGTCGAGGGGGGAGGTGAAGGGACAGGTGTTGCATTTCTTGCGGTTGCAACGGAAAGTGCCCGGGGAGGGGGTGGTGCGGGAGGGAAGGGAAGAATTGACGAGGGAGTTGCGGAGGGAGCGGTCTTTGCGGAAGGCAGACATGGGGGGAGATGGGAAGATGTGGCGAGTGGTGGGGTCACGTTGGAGGTGGCGGAAATGGCGGAGGATTATGTGTTGTATTTGCCGGCTGGTGGGGTGAAAGGTGAGGACCAGAGGGACTCTGCCCTTGTTGCGAGTGCGGGGATGGGGAGAGAGAGCAGTGTTACGGGGTATGGATGAGACCCTGGTGTGAGCTTCATCTATGGTGGCGGAGGGGAATCCCCGTTCCCTGAAGAACGAGGACATTTCTGATGCCCTGGTATGGAATGTCTCATCCTGGGAACAGATGCGGCGTATGCGGAGGAATTGGGAGTAGGGGATGGAGTCTTTACAGGGGGCAGGGTGGGAAGACGTGTAGTCCAGATAGCCATGTGAGTCAGTGGGTTTGTAATGTATGTCGGTCAGGAGTCTGTCCCCTGCGATGGAGATGGTGAGGTCAAGGAATGGTAGGGAAGTGTCGGAAATGGTCCAGGTGTATTGGAGTGCCGGATGGAAGTTGGTGGTGAAGTGGATGGAGTCAGTCAGTTGTGTGTAGGTGCAGGAGGTGGCCCCAAAGCAGTCGTCAATGTAACGGAGGTAGAGGTCGGGGATGGGTCCCTGGTACGTCTCGAACAAGGATTGTTCAACGTACCCGACAAAGAGGCAGGCGTAGCTGGGGCCCATGCGTGTGCCCATAGCTACGCCTTGTGTTTGGAGGAAATGGGAGGAATCAAATGTAAAGTTGTTGAGGGTGAGGACCAACTCCGCTAAGCGGAGGAGAGTGTCAGTGGCTGGGTATAGGTTGCTCCTCTGGTCGAGGAAGAACCGGAGGGCTCCGAGGCCATCCTGGTGGGGGATGGAGGTGTAGAGTGACCGGACATCCATGGTGAAGATGAGGGGGTGAGGGCCCAGAGAGTGGAATGCGTGGAGGCGGCGGAGAGTGTCTGAGGTGTCTAGAACATAGGTGGGGAGGGATTTGACCAGGGGGGATAGGTTGGAGTCAAGGTATGTGGAGATGAGTTCGGTGGGGCACGAACACGCAGAGACAATGGGTCTGCCGGAAGAGCCGGGTTTGTGGATTTTGGGGAGAAGGTAAAAACGGGCCGTGCGGGGCTGGGGAACGATGAGGTTGGAAGCTTGGTCGGGCAGGGCGTGGGAATTGATGAAGTCGGTGATGGTGCTAGAAATGGTGGCCTGGTGCTCGTCAGTGGGGTCATGGTCCAAGGGTAAGTAGGAGGAGGTGTCCGAGAGTTGGCGTGTGGCCTCAGCTTTGTAGAGATCGACGCGCCAGACTACCACGGCACCTCTCTTGTCGGCTGGTTTGATGACCCAATCTGGGTTTTTGCGGAGTGATTCAATGGCAGTGCGTTCAGAGGGGGAAAGATTAGAGTGAGACAGGGGAGTGGAGAAGTTGAGGCGGTTGACGTCGCGGCGGCAGTTCTGGATAAAGAGTTCCAGAGCCGGGACTTTATGAGAGGGGTTCCACGAGGAGGGGGTGCGTTGGAGACGGGAAAAAGGGTCATCATTGGGGGGCGAGGACTCCTTCCCATGGAAGTGCGCTATGAGGCGGAGACGACGGTAGAAACGCTCCAAGTCATGGTGGGCGCGGAACTCATTGAGATGGGGACGGAGGGGGACAAAGGTAAGACCTCTGCTGAGGACAGACCGTAGGGTGGGGGAGAGGGGAGGTCGGGGGGGATGGTGAACACCCGGCAGGGGTGGGAGTTGGGGCCAGAGGAAGGCAGGTGGGTGGACTGGGGACGGGGCGATGTGTGGGGGGGGGGGGGTTGTGGGTGTTGGAGGAGTGGTGGGTGGTCAGGGAGTGGGGGGGAGAGAGGGCTGTAATGTGGGTGGGGAAGAGCGGGGGTGACATGGTTGGGGGGGGATGGGGGAGGGTCAGTGGAGCAGCCACTGAGGTTGGCAAGGATGGGCAGACGGGCGCTAGGACCCAGTGGAGTTAAGTCCAGGAGAGTGGGAGTAAGCAGCATGGAGACTGCAGGCCCAGTGCAGAGTCCAGGCTCCAGGTAAGGCGACGGCTGTGGGTTGCTGGAGGGGGTTGGAGTGGCGCGGGTCACCGGACCCGATGGTCGGAGTCCAGTGGCGCGGGTCACCGGACCCGATGGTCGGAGTCCAGTGGTGGTTGAGTCGGGGTCCGCGGGCGATGCGTGGGTGGTCCCGGTGGGCGGAATGTCGGCGGGTCGGCGGCGAGATGAATCGGGTGCGTTGCGGCGGCCATGTTGGGGGAGCGGAATCTCTGGAATTCTCTGCCACAGAAGGTAGTTGAGGCCAGTTCATTGGCTATATTTAAGAGGGAGTTAGATGTGGCCCTTGTGGCTAAAGGGATCAGGGGGTATGGAGAGAAGGCAGGTACAGGATACTGAGTTGGATGATCAACCATGATCATATTGAATGGCGGGGCAGGCTCGAAGGGCCGAATGACCTACTCCTGCAACTATTTTCTATGTTTCTATGTTTCTATGTTTTCACTGTACCTCGGCACACGTGACAATAAACTAAACTGAAACTGGCTGAGGCCCTGTCCATCCTCTTAGGCGAATGTCAATGGTGCCTTAGCAATGGTTCAGAGCACAGCGCTGGTCTCTATCCCTGCCAACAGATCGATGTTTATCCATTGAGTCAAAGCACTTCCTGTGGTTCCTTGCTGAAACGTTTTCTGCAGCACCACAGTAGCAGCCTGGAGATACTGTGTGTACAGGAGTAAAAGCTGTGTTACTGAAGTGTGAATCATTGGCATCTGCAGTGCCACCTACGCACGATGATTTGCCATGAGAAGTTTTCACAGATTAGATGGCAGCGGTGAGGGGATTGTAACTACAGCAGATATTTCCAAGGCACGTGAGAAAAGATTAGAGGAGGATATGACGTGAAGTGTTTCGATGCAGAGAGTTGTTACATCAGGAATGGGGTTTTTTCTGACTAATGTTTTCCATTTATTTGTTTTTTCTTTCAGAAGAAGGACATCACTGGCCAGTCTGTCATTTATTGCCAACCACTACCGACCATTGAACATGTAGTGATGAGCTGCCCCCTTGAACAGCAGTAGATATGCTGGTCAAGGAGATTCCACAGTGCTGTAGGAGAGCAGATCTCAAGCCCTGAAGGACATACAGTATATCCAAAGATAGACACAAAATGCTGGAGTAACTCAGCGGGACAGGCAGCATCTCTGGAGAAAAGGAAAAGGTGACGTTTCGGGTTGAGACCCTTCTACTGACTGAATAAGGTCTGAAGAAGGGTCTCGACCCGAAACGTTACCCATTCTTTCTCTCCAGAGATGCTGCCTGTCCCGCTGAGTTACTCTAGCTTTTTGTGTCTATCTCGGTTGAAACCAGCATCTGCAGGTCCTTCCTACACATGTTGAGGATAGAAGTTCAGAGGTCATGCTGTAGTTGTATAAGACGTTGGGGAGGCCGCATTTAGAGTATTGTGTTCAGTTCTGGGCACCATGTTATAGGAAAGATATTGTCAAGCTGGAAAGGGTACAGAGAAGATTTATGAGGATGTTGCTAGGACTAGAGGGTCTGAGCTATAGGGAGAGGTTGAGCAGGCTGGGACTCTATTCCTTGCCCAGTGTTGGGAAATTGAGGAGAAGGGGAAAATTAAGGTGAAGGGGAAAAGATTTACTAGGAATCTGAGGGGTAACTTTTTCACACAAAGGGTGGTGGGTGCATGGAACGAGCTTCCAGACGAGGTAGTTAAGGTGGGACTATCCCAACATGTAATAAACAATTAGACAGGTACATGGATAGGACAGGTTTGGAGGGATATGGGCCTAATGCAGGCAGGTGGGACTAGTGTAGCTGGGACATGTTGGCTGGTGTGGGCAAGTTGGGCAGAAGGGCCTGTTTCCACACTGTATCACTCTATGACTTTGGTAAAATGAGGGTGTAATGTCTCCACACCTGCTGGGGGGGAGCGGTGAGGGGAAGTGAATCTGGCAAAGACAATGAGCATTGGTGCGAGAGGGCGTGATGGTGGGAAGTGGAGTATAATGGTGAGATTATTCTGTAGAAGGAATCAAAGAAGGGATTAGGTGTAAGCAGGGAGATCTGAATCTGCTGGTTCATGAGAAACAGAAAGACCACTTGCCGCACAGCAAACAATCAGGAAGGAAATGTTATGCTGGCGTCTATTGCGAGGTGAATGGAATAGAAAAGTAATGGAATTGAAAAGTTGCTGAGTTAACACCTCATGTAGAAAAATGTCAGTAGCTTTAGTCTCTGAACCAAAAGACCGTTGCCACATTGAATTCCCTAGGTTGACTCATGCAAAATTAAGGCTCTCGCATGAAGGGAGATTGAATAAAACTGGCCTTGGGTCACTGGAGTTGAGAGACTGAAGAAGCTCTCACTGAAGCAGCCATCTCCCGATTGAAGAGCCAATTAGCATGAGGACTGAGCAACCAGTCCAACAGGATGAGGTGCAAGGAAGCTTGGTTTTGTTTAGTTTTAGAGATACAGCGCAGAAACAGGCCCTTCGGCCCACCGGGTCCACACTGACCAGCGATCCCCGCACACCAACACCATCTTACACACATTAGGGACAATTTACACTTATACCATGTCAATTAACCCACAAACCTGTATGGGAGTGTGGGAAGAAACTGAAGATCTCGGAGAAAACCCACGCAGGTCACAGGGAGAACGTACAAACTCCGTACAGACAGCGCCCGTAGTTGGGATCATTGGTGGAAACCCCGGGGGGGGGGGCAGGGGTGACGTGTCCCCTCCATGTTTTCAGAGGTGGGGGACGGTCCCCCTCACGTTACAAGCTTTAAATCTGTGGTACAGATCTGCAGTAATTGACACATCCTAATGATAACGGCCCCGTAGTAGAAACATCCACGTCGCGGGGCTGGAAACTGGAAGAATCCCGAGCTAATTAGTCGTGAAGCTTCTGATGCCTCGTGTGTGTGTGTGAGTGTGCAAATGCGCGTGCGGCCACCAAGAAATTGTGTCCCCCTGACCCTCGGTCCCATGTTTTGAAAGCGGTTTCCGTCTCTGGTTGGGATGGAACCCGGGTCTCTGGAGCTGCAAGAGCAATAAGGCAGCATCTCTACCGCTGCACCACCGCTCTGTGCCTGCTTGATGCTGAGGGAGCTGAACCCATGCTCACTCTCTCTCACATTGCGTCAGGGTGAGCTGTCCTGGGTAAAATGCCTGTCCTGCCCTTATGGAAGTGCAGCACAGAAGCAAGCCCACCAAGCCCGCGCCAGCCATCAACCACACATTACTCCAATCTTACATGAATCCCACTTTTTATTCTCCCCGCTTTCTCATCCACACGCAAACGCCACACAGACAGCACCTGGGGTCAGGACTCAATCTTGGGGAAAGTTTAAAGGGTGAAATTTTAAAGGATATGTATTATGGGCCTGTCCCACTTAGACAATTTTTCAGCGGCTGTCAAGTTGCTGGCAGCCGCCTGAAAAACCGGGAACTGGAACGGCGACTGTCAGAGTGGAACACACACACACACATCGCAAAAGCGGGGGCCAGGGCAAGCGGGGGGAACGCTGTATGGAATTCAAACGGTGCAAAGCCAAAGCGATACAGACACACACCGCGATGAACAGGAAGGTTGGCGCTGTAATTAAGATGGCTAGCACAGTGTATGGTAAGTCCTTTAAAAGGGGGGGGGTGAGAGGGGGGGGGAGAAGGGGGTGGAGGGAAGAAGGGGGTAGAGAGAAGGGGGATACAGAGTGGAGACAACTTTTAAGAAGCCAGACAACTTTTAAGAAGCCAGAGATACACAGCTGTGAAGTTATCGGTTATCTTTGGTTCTGAAAACTACTGCTTACGTTTTTTTCCCCCAATGGGCCAATGAAAATGATCGGTCAGCAAAAGTGATTAACTAAAACTATCTACGACAACCTCGACTACCTACAACTACATGGCGACCCCACTACAACTGTACCTATGACTACAGGATTATCGATTTTCTCCATGGCAGAAAAATTTTCAACATGCCCATACTGAGGCTGCGACTAGTTCCAAGAATTAAGGAACTCCTCGCGACCATGAAGGGCACTCACCAGAGACCACCAGCGAACATGTGGCGACCATATGGCTAGTGCAGAGTCTCCTGCACTCACCTAAAAAGTTGCCCAATTGGGACAGGCCCATTATGGATCATGTGCAAATCTGAGGAGATTAGTTTAACTTGGCATCATGTTCGGCACAGATATAGTGGGCCGAACAGCCTGTTCCTATGCTGTACATTCTATGTCCCTGGTGCTGTTAGGCAGTGGCTAGAAGCTGTGGAATTGTGCCACCCACTGTGTTTTCTCAATTGTCAAGGAAGTAAATTTATTCAAACGTAACGGCTGAAACAGAACAGGTATTTCTGCATTTTATTGTGGAGAATGACACAGGAATGAGATCTAACAAGTCGTTTCACGGCTGCTGATTGAGGGCGGCGCTCCTGCCACCCACCTCCCCCTCACCCTCACCACCTCTCTGCCAGCCCACCTGCCTCATGTTCTCGCCA